>NW_015386655.1:202547-274079 GCF_001527695.2 Protobothrops mucrosquamatus | reverse complement strand
CCTGCTCTAAAATACCCCATATAAAAACCTATACTAAAACCTAATTAAGACTACGCCAGGCCGGCCGCACGAAATAGATGGGTTTTCAGGGCTCGGCGAAAAAGGCGCAGGTCCGCAGTTGTACGTAGGTCGGGGGGTAGGTCATTCCAGAGGGCAGGAGCTGCCACAGAGAAGGCTCTCCCCCTGGGGGTCGCCAGCCAGCATTGACTGGCCGACGGCACCCTAAGGAGGCCCTCTCTGTGGGAGCGGACTGGTCGAAGGGAGGTATTTGGTAGGAGGCAGTCTTGCAAATACCTAGAACAGAGATTTAACACATACACACACACACATACATGAATGGGGTTGAGGCTAGCAGCAAATGTGGAAAGAGAAAAGAACACCATAAGCTTCCTGTATAAATGAGCACCTCATGTTCTAGGCTGCTGTATTCCCCCTCTGTGTTCTCCCGGACAATGAGGATGTCGATGTCCTGGTGCCTGGTTGCCACACCTGGAAGGCTCTTGCAATGAATCAGATTGGCAAAGAGATCCAAAGTAGTACTGTGGAGACAGAGAAGGAAAAGGGAAGCTCACACAGTGGAGAGTCACTGCTTCTCAGCTGCTTAAGCACCAGGAAAAATGCAGCCTGCCAAGAAACAGGCAATAGCCTTATCTAGCTGATCACCACAGGCTGAATATCCCATGAGCAAAAGATAGTCTCTCAAATGTGGACCACGATCCCTGCCTGTCTAATGCTAGATCCCAGTCAAATAAGTGTGTTTGTTGTGTTGCTGCTGGAGCAAAAGATGTGGCTGTCTGTCTGAAAGGCGATGTTGTGCAGGTCTCATTTAACTAGTTCCAAAGTTCTGCCTGCCACTTTAAGTTGAGCCTTCATCTCACCGCAATATGTTGTTCCGGGACTTGTGCGAAGGTGGCAGGTTATGGTTTGTCTCGATGTTTCCTATGAAGGTCAGGAAAAGAACGTGAATAAAGACACCGGATTTATGACCAGCAAACATAAGCTACTGAGAAAAGCACTTTAAGAAATGTATCTATAGAATCACTTTTTGGTGTTTATACCTTTTAAATGTTTTTTAACACCCCTTCGAATTAGCTTTGAAGACCACACTGATTCTTTATCTCACTGTAAGGATTCAGGGCATGAGAAGAGACACTGTTTCCATCTCCATTCCAAACTCCATTAACTTCTCATATCTCAAGCAATACAATTCTATCCCTGTGCTCCATACGAACAATAGCCCTTTCCAGCCTTTCCATTAGCACAGATAATGTCAAATCTCCACTTTGTGTTTTAGCCGCTCCAATTTTGATGATTGTGTGGGGAAAAGGACCACTATTACCTTTGAGGGCCACACGGTTACGGCGGATAGCCATGATAGCATTTTGTATGTCACTTTCAGAAGCCTCTGAGCTCACTAGAACTTCCTCAAAGTCCACGGGTACACAGGCATGCCTGGGGCAGAGAAAGAGAGAGATCTAGGCCAAACATACCAAAGAGAATGGAAACCCCCAGTATTGGCAGGGTGAGTCTTCAAAGTTAGGCTGCCTTTGTTTTAGGCACAGCTCTAGAAAGGTGGAAAAGAAAGAAACCATACCGGAACAATTCTTTGACATGAAGCATGAGCTCTGGCCCAATCCCATCCCCTGGGATCATGGTCACTGTATGGCGACCACCATACTTGGCTGGGGGAGGCTACAAAAAAAAAAGAGAGAAGGGATGATTTCAAACAATCCAATCCATAGTGTCTTCTCAAAGAGTCTGCATTATTGAGCATCATCATCAATCCATTTAAAAAAAGGGAATCATCAAAACATTTCCTGTGGCTGTCCATTGCAAAGTGGGGGGGGGGGGACAATTCAATGGACGAAGAAGCTTGTGCACTATCTGGTAATCTGGACAGAAACAAAGTCTGAGACAGCTAGGATTGGGCTTTGAAAAGGAATCGGACCCAATCTCTGTGTTATATTTGGATTCCTGGGACTGATAGCATAGAAAAGCTCTTTCAGAGATTCTAGGAATTATCTGAAATTACTGAAAAGATTTTTGACAATGGACCTCTGTCATCTGTTCCAAACCTGCAACAACATTTTTAATAAAAATATAAAAATTAACCATATCCTTTGCCCAGGATTTTCCAGGATAGGGATTTATAATTCCTTTTAGGACCCTCTTGTCCTTTTAGTTTAAGGAAGAGAAAGACGAGGAGTGACATGATAGCAGTGTTTCAATATCTCAGGGGCTGCCACAAAGAGGAGGGAGTCAGGCTGTTCTCCAAGGCGCCTGAAGGCAGGACAAGAAGCAACGGATGGAAACTAACCAAGGAGAGAAGCAACCTAGAACTAAGGAGAAACTTCCTGACAGTTAGAACAATTAACTAATGGAACAATCTGCCTCCAGAAGCAGTGAATGCTCCAACACTGGAAGTTTTTAAGAAGAGACTGGACAGCCATTTGTCTAAAATGGTATAGGGTTTCCTGCCTGAGCAGGGGTTGGACTAGACGACCTCCAAGGTCCCTTACAACTTAATAATAATAATAATAATAATAATAATAATAATAATAATAATAATAATAATAATAATAATAATAATAATTAGGAGACAGCCTTCATATTTCTTGGCTGGCTCTTTAATTTTTCCATGCAATGAGGTAGGAAAATTACTTACAATACTCTGTTGCTATAAATGATGTGACAGGAACAGGGTAAGGTGAAAGAGAGAGAAAAGAAAAATGTCTATATTAATCTTAGAAAATATAAAATTAAGCATAACATCTGTGAATCATTTTGTTACTACCATTTTTACATTACCTTTCCAAAACAGTCTCCTAAGGTAAAGAAATTATAAAATATATTCATAAAATACTGAATTCAGACAAAACATTTACAATTTCTATGTCCTAAAATAAACCATAATAGCATTACAAACTGCAGGATTTTACTTCAGGAAACAATATCACTCAGGATTGCAGAGATGGCCAAGTTTCATTCAAAGACAAAAGTGATCATGAAGCTAATCCGCTTGTTTATAAAGATTGAGTTTAAGTGAAAAAAGAATGAAACAAGCACCTTTTAAAAATGATTGAAAGACTGGGAAAACATTTTCCAGTGGCTTAAATCTATTGCAATCGCATGCTCTGATCTTTTACAGTATTGTTCATTATTTGCTCTTGCTAATTAATTTGGCATTCAGAATGCATGACTGGGCAATTTGGAAAAGGTCTCTATTATACATATTCCTAATCCCTAACAGTTCTGAAAAAGTCTCAGATGAGAATATAGTTTTTTTAATTTTGAATGAAGAGAAAGATTTTCATTCAATACTGAAAACCACATTTGTTATGATCCAGTGCAGCATTATATTTACATAGGTCCCAACCTGATCATCTAAAACAGTTGCTATGGAATCTGTTCCAACATATGCAGCATCAGGTTGGGGAATGCTATAACGTGGAAAAGAGTATGATTTTTTCACAACAAAATCTTTTTACAGTAAAGATGCATAAATTATACATACTGAGGCAATATTTCTGTGATTGCCATCTGTTATAGTGTGCACCTGTGAGACAGAAGGAAATAACAGGACAGGTAAGAGAACACATTTGAGAATCTAGAAGAATCTGTGAGTCTTAAGAGGGAAACACATTAGTGATTTACAAAATATTAAATTGGGACAACCAGAACAATAATACATACTTTGTTCAAATTCAAATTAAATGAATAAAAATACACAAACATGTTAAGGATGCATTCTAAACTTGAATATAGTTCCATTAATAGGATTTACCCACAAGCTTCCTATAACAGGTATAATTTGACATTGGCCCTAAGCCTGTTACTGAAACCTCTTCCCGCTAATATTAGTGAGAAGTAAAATGAAATGAGCAACCATGCTTACAGAGAGAATTCTCTTTCCATATTGCAATAACATGGGTAGCAAACTAGTGTTTTTTTAAGCATCGCTGAGTACAGATAGTCCTCAACTTACAACTACAATTGAGCCCAAATTTTTTTTTCCAAAGCAAGACAGTTGTTAAGGTGTCCCATTTTATGACTTGTCTTTTGTTGAGTGAATCACGGCTGTTAAATGAATCTGACTTTGCTTGTCAGAAGGTCGCAAAAGGTGATCATATGACCCGAAGGACTCAGCAACAATCGTAAATATGAGTCAGTTGCCCAGTGCCTGAAGTTTGATCAGGTGACCATGGTGATGCTGCAGTGGTTGTGAGGGTGAAAAGTGGTCATAAATCACTTTTCAGTGATATTGTAACTTTGAACAGTCACTAAATGAACTGTTTTAAGTTGAGGATTATCTGTAATCAGGCCCAACAGTCACATGTAACAGGGCAACTGATGAGAATTTTCTACCTCTTTACATTTTTGTGATACAATCAGAAAAGTTGTAGTAGAAAAAGGGTCAGATGTCCTCTGTTTTGTATGACAGAACATAATAAAAGTTTATGTGGAAAAGCTTCAGCAAAATGTGTACAAATAAAGGTAAACACATTCTAAATTCTTTGTGATGGAACTCAAGGTATAAAAATGCTTGTCAATAACTGCTACAATTTTCTTTTTTCCCCATGACTTGTTTCTATGTTTTCAATACCAAAGCCCAGAGAAATTAGATGATTATTATTTTTAAGCAGATCATTGCTTCCAGCATGAAAAATAAAATAGTAGGATGCTGTTCAGATGTTTTACAACAACATAACAAGCTATCATTTAAAAAAAGAGCAGTGAGTTCCCAATGACTTTGAGAAGCCCTGTGCAAAAAATAGGCGGAATCAATTTCACCTCTCATACACGTGCAAGTGCTTCTCTATGACTACCAAGTATTTAACAATAATAACAAAACTCCTTGTTTCATTTAAATTAAACAAAAAAATGAAGAAATCTTGGGTAAGTGCAGTTAAATTCTGTTCTCCAACAGGATTCTAATTCTACAACTTGTTCACAAGAAACACTTCCTTTATTTAAGACCATTTTTTCCACTTGGAAAAAAATCTGAATCCGTTTCTTGCAAAACAAATAAGCCTGAAGTAGATATGTTGTTTTCGCTCTGTGATTTTTACCATCCAGTTTTGCAAAATAACTGCACTCGCCCAGTCAAAAAGAGCAATAATCCCACCCACTCCATGTAAAAATCGCCTCTTTGGGAAACGCCCCTATCAAGAGGTCAAACCAATGCAAAAGCCTCTTTCTCCATTTGCACCGCCTATCAGGCTCATCCCAACCAATCAGAAAAATCGCAGGAAGTTTTCCCCCATTTCTCCCCTGAACAAACCGAAGTATTCAATTTCATTTCGCATCCCGTAAACTCGATGTTAAAATCGTATCTAATAAACCTCTCACCGATCGAGGTACCAGCAGAGTCGGCCTCCAAAGCTGCCTAGCTGTGCTCAAAACCACCGAAACAGCCATCCTTCAGTCTCCTTCGGATAGACGAGCATGGAGTGGATAATAAGACCCAGACATCGCGAGACTTAAAACGAAATCCCGCGCGAGTCTCCATATTCCCGCGCGAGTGATTGCATGAAGCTCACGCTCCAAATGTGGAAAAAAGAAAAACTATAATCTGTCTTTGGGACCATAGAGATAGAAATATTTCCCCTCCAGTGTTTCTCAACCTTGACAATTTTAAGGCATGTGGACTTCAACTCCCAGAATTCCACAGCCAGCATTGCTGGCTGTGGAATTCTGGGAGTTGAAGTCCACATGCCTTAAAATTGTCAAGGTTGAGAAACACTGTTTAGCTTCAAGTGCGAATTGTTTCATTCATATTATAATATTCCGGAATATGGCGTTGATGTTATGTTGTTATTATTAGGAATCCCTTGGAATCATTTGAAAATGGCGAGATAAAACTACTGTAATGCAATGTGTTTCTCATTTCCAATGGGATACGTTACTGTCGCATTGCTTTTTATGCAAACATGCACATAAATTATGTCTTTTTGTAGTTAAGGGAGAGATGTGTTACTCCCGACTGTATAAAAACCTCAACAGCTTGAATTGTTACTGCAAAATTCCAATAAATTGTTTGCATCAAAATTATTTTTAAAAGCCAATCGCACAATCTTGAAATCTCATACTGCAGGATTTAACTTTATATCTTCCTACTGTAATCTGCGGAACTGAAAAATAACTTAAAACGAGCCTCTAGGAACTGCCATTCACTCGAACGTTGTGGGAGAAATCGCATGCCTGTCGAGCGGTGTCCTGCACTCAAATCCAAAATTCAGTGACACAGGCAGATAGGCAACCTTATTGAATTATTCTGATATTTTAAACGAACTCGTTGCCTTATATCTAACTCTCCTGGGTCATATCAATGTTCAAAATCATGGATTAAAACAACATAAATCTTCCGACTGTATCAAAGGTAACGCCCATCACGTTGTCACCTTCATAATTCCTCCTCCCCCCCCCCTTCCCAACAGCATAACACAAAGACTGTAACCCCACTTGGGTAGTATTCGGGGTTAGTCTATCCCATTTCTCTATGGTGTGCCATCTATGGAATCCCCTCCCAGCACAGGATCCAGTGATGACTTATCTATGGTCACAGACATCCTAGAGCGGTGACATTTATAAGTAGTGCGCAGGCGCTGACCCACTTTCTTTCCGTTCGGCGAGGTATGTACGCGTGTGATGGCGGTAATGCGGTCCAGGGAAGGGGAAACAAACTAGGCCCCAGACTGGGTCTCATTTTGAACGTCGGGATTGAAATACTGTACCTTTTTCTCTTTCAGACCCGCAATCATGGGCCGCCGACCAGCACGTTGGTGAGTTAGTGAAACGCTTCATCGCGAGGATTAAGCAAAGGAAGCGTGGCTGCTTTTTGTTGGGAAGACGATGGGCTTCTTCCGGAGGAGGGAGGGAGGGAGAGCCAGGCTTACTCTTAAGATAGTGTTTCTTTCTTAAAGTGTGGTCGGGGGACTCCTGGGGGTCCCCCAAGAACCTTTCGGGAGGATAAAATCAAAATCGTTTGATTTTGATATTGAACATACTTGCACAGATAAGAAACAATGTCACTCTTACCGGTTTTTTTTTTAAAGGTTTTGTTTCATAAAAATGATATCTGACGGGTTTAATTTTGCTATTTTTACATGATCCAGTAAATACAAATGAATCAGTTTTATAATATAAATGCTGGCAGGTATAAGCCAAATGAACAAAAAAATATTCCTTTTTGAGAGAGGTTTTAGCCACCTGTCAGAACTTTGCCAATCACAGAAGCATTAATTAATGAACATTTTCCCTCTTTATTCATTGAGACAAGCAAAGTGTCTATGGATGGTGATTGTTAGCAAAGTTCAGGATTGTCCAATATTTTACATTTCTAGTCTTTTGCTTCATGATGCAGGGTAGCTTTTAATTTAAACCATCATAGGGTACGTACAAATAGTAAGAACTCACCTGGAACTAAAGCATAAAATTCCCAGTGGCAAATGAACAAAGTGCCAAGAGGGCTAGATTATTGTATTCCAATAAAAATGTAACAATGTACTGCAGGAAGCAATTCTCTGCTATATCTCTTGTTTTTCTTCAGACTAATAAATGGGCTTGTACTAGAAGGATGATATGAATGAGGTAGTTTACCTCTAAAGCCAATTTCTTGATTTCCCACTTGCTCAATTTCATATTCTCCACTAAAAGTAACAAGATTGGTTAATTTGAAATTAAGACCACCATACTAAGGAATAGCTCTCTAAACCTATTTCACTAAAAGAGGGCAATGTCAATTTATTTAAATCAAGGGACTGCAGTTTCCCACTCAATTTTATTTTTCCTCTAGTTATCGATACTGCAAGAATAAGCCTTATCCTAAGTCCCGCTTCTGCAGGGGTGTTCCTGGTAAGTAGGATATTAAAATTTCTTGGGTTTAACTACATTTAAAAATCTATTTAATAATATGTATATCTGTAGATTTGGAGAGCCATGTAGTATTGATTCTGTTTTGGTATTGGCTAAGAGGACCCAGTAGCCTGGTTCCTAATTTAATGAGTAATTTCACAATTGATAAGCTTATCAGAAATGTTTTGTTTTAATATGATCTCATATGAGAATGTTTATTCCCCCCCCCTTTCCCCCCACCAGATCCCAAGATCAGGATATTTGATCTGGGCAGGAAGAAGGCGAAGGTTGATGAGTTCCCACTCTGTGGGCACATGGTGTCAGATGAATATGAGCAATTGTCATCGGAAGGTAAGGAGCAGTAACAGATAGTACAGCCTATCTGCTTGAATGCTACTGATATTTGTAATCTGCCGTATTTATACCTTGCATTTTCCTTTAGCTCTAGAAGCTGCTCGTATCTGCGCCAACAAATACATGGTGAAGAGTTGTGGCAAGGATGGTTTTCACATCCGTGTACGTCTACACCCCTTCCATGTCATCCGCATCAACAAAATGTTATCCTGTGCTGGAGCTGACAGGTAAAAAGTGTATTACAGAACCAGTTTTGGTGTCTGGCTTGTGGGAGAGCATGAGAATGAACTTGCAGTCAATTAAGCCGACCAACCACTGTTGCTATCAGCGGCTGGTGTGCACTGTCTGCACACAGCAATTCCCTTGGTTGTGTACGTGCCCTGTTTGTTGTACAGAGCACCTTAAGGGACCTTGGGAACATATATTAGTCAAGTATAGTAACGAGCAGAATGTGAGTGGCTGACTTCAGTCTTGAGAAATTATGCTAAGAGTTTGATTGGTGGTTTGTTGATGGCATCAGTATCAGTGCATTGTGCCGATTGCAAATTATGCTTTGGCTTCTCATTAGGCTCCAGACTGGAATGCGTGGTGCTTTTGGCAAGCCTCAGGGCACTGTGGCCCGTGTGCACATTGGCCAGGTCATCATGTCCATCCGCACCAAGGTGCAAAACAAGGAGCATGTAATTGAAGCGTTGCGCAGAGCCAAATTTAAATTTCCTGGACGTCAGAAGGTAGGCTTCATAAATATGTTAAATATCTCAGTTTGCTTGTGAGACCATGTCATAGCGTTGCTATTCTTATCTCTGATTTATTACATTTAATGTCCTACTGTAATCCAGATAGACTTGTCAGTTCCATAAGAATTCCTTTTTATTTCCAAATCCACTGAGTGCTAGAAGTAAATCACCCACTGGGCTTGGGATTCTTATTTGTTGACAGGATACCTCTAAATAGTGAATAGAATAGGAATAAAGGGGGGGAAGGGCAGAAATAGGGGGAGAAATGTAAAAACATGGGCTAAATCTGGCTGGGGAGTGCAGAGAAAAGTATTGTCCCCAGTGCATCTATGTGGGAGAATGGTAATGTTTCTCAACCTCAGCAAATTTAAGATGTGTGGACTCTCAACTCCCAGAATTCCCCAACCAGCAGAGGTTTAGATTGCTGCCAGTTGGTCCGTTGTAATCCCTCTTTTTTTCCTTTTCTGAACACATGATCTAGAGCATACTTTCTCAGTACACAAATGCACTGTAGCATGCAGATGAAGTATGTGGGAAACACAAATACAATTCAGCACAGAGAAGAAAATATAAACACCTCCTATGTCCGCTGCTGATAAACGCCTCCTATGTCCGTTGCAATCCAAGAGACATATTCTCCATTCCTTCCCTGCCTTATTTGCATGTTATTGTAACTGCCTCTAAATGGAATGAGAATGTAGGCATTTGTGACTCTTAGCTCCTTGAAGACAATTGTATAGGCTGCTTCATTCAGACTTTTCAGTGCAGATTGGATTCCTGGCCAATCTTCTCATTTTTTTCTCTCCTCCCCTTTTCCAGATCCATATTTCTAAGAAATGGGGCTTCACCAAATTCAATGCTGATGAGTTTGAAGAAATGGTGTCTGAGAAGCGCCTTATCCCTGATGGCTGTGGAGTTAAATACATACCCAACAGGGGTCCTCTAGATAAATGGCGTGCCTTACATGCAGCATGAAAGTCTGATCTAACTAGAGGACAATTGTGTTAATTTCTTGACAGAAAAGGCATCAAAATAAACAGCTCTGTATACCTACTGTGTGATCGTTACTGCTAGGGTAAGAAGGGGGGTATCTTTGAAAAGTTGTAATTCTCACATTAGCAAATTTCTCTTCCTGATCTGTTACCTGCATACGTAAGGAAGGGACAGAAGCCCAGTATTGGCATGGATTAAAACAACATAAATCTTCCGACTGTATCAAAGGTAACGCCCATCACATTGTCACCTTCATAATTCCTCCTCCCTCCCCCCTTCCCAACAGCATAACACAAAGACTGTAACCCCACTTGGGTAGTATTTGGGATTAGTCTATCCCATTTCTCTATGGTGTGCTCTCTATGGAATCCCCTCCCAGCACAGGATCCAGTGATAACTTACCTATGGTCACAGACATCCTAGAGCAGTGACATTTATAAGTAGTGCGCAGGCGCTGACCCACTTTCTGTTCAGCGAGGTATGTACGCGTGTGATGGTAATGCGGATAGGATTCTTCTGTGGTTTTAGAACAATTTATTTTCAGTGGGAATGCCTGAAAATAGCCTGAAATGCCTTATGTGTAAAGTTACCAATCTGATCTTTGCAACAGACCAATGTAATAAGCTACTTTCTATATAGACTGCTGGAGTTTGCTGATCATTAAATTAAGTATTTAGTTTGTTCAGTTTAAAAAACTTCCTTCAGAACAGGAAATTTTAAGTGATTGAGGGTTGCTAGGGGTAAATTTGATATTGTCCATGGGGTTTTCTTGGCAAAAATACTGGAGTAAATTGCCATTTTCTTCTCCAGCCGACTATATTTGATCAGAACACTCCATTATAACCTGTCCGTCTTGGGTGGCCCTGCATGGCACAGCTCATAGCTTGATTGAGCTGCACAAACGTCTTCAACACAAGGCAGCGATCTATGAAGGGCGTTTATAGTCTTAGTCTTTTTAATGTTGAATTTCAAGCCAGCTTTTGCACACTCCTCTTTTTTGATGAAAGAGGAGAGTGCAAAAGTTTGCTTTAAAAAAATCATGATCATGGCATCCGGTCCTGTCAGTTCCTGGTAAATAGAAGGGGAAGAAATGGAAACAGTCATAGATTTTTATTTTATTTTCTAGGGCTCCAAGATCACTGCAGTCATGAAATTAAAAGACGTCCCTGTCAGGCCTTTTAAAAGTAAAAGAACTTTTCACTTCAAAGAATGGAGCTGAGGGTTTTTCTTTCCTAAATATCTAAGTTGGGACAAGCTGACAGCCCCTTGGGAGGAATGCTATGGCAAATTTAGACGGCAAGTTTATCTCTCTCCTTTTTTATATATGCAAACAAATGTCCATATAGTCAAGGTTATGGTTTTCCCAGTAGTAATGTATGGCTGTAGGAGTTGGACCATAAAGAAGGCTGAGCTCTGAAGAATTGTGCTGGAGAAGACAGAATCGCTTGGACTGTAAGGAAATCAAATTGGTCGATCCTAAAGAAAATCAACCCAGTCTGTACTTTGGAAGGACTGAAGCTGAAGCTCAAATATTTTGGCCACCTAATGAAAAGAAAGGACTCATTGGAAAAGACCTTGTTGTTGGAAAAGATTGAAGGCAAAAGGAGAAGGGGACGGCAGAGGATGAGATATTTAGATAATGTCATCAATGAGCATGAATTTAGGCAAACTCCAAGGGGCAGTAGAGGACGGGGGTGGGCCGGCGGGCCCTGGTCCATGGAGTCATGAAGAGTCAGACACGACATAACAACTGAACATCGGGATAAATGAGAAGTTACTTAGCTCCAAGAACTAGTAGTTGAATACATAGCTAGCGGCACAGCTATTAAAATGTGTTTAAGTATTTTAAATCTCCAGACCGAAAAAGCTACTTTACTCTTCGGTAATATAGTAGTTCTTTGGCAGAAGTGTGAGAAGACTCAGATGTGGACATTTAATTACTATTAAAGTCCCATGAGGGCTTTCTAATTTTCATACAAGCCAAAATACATTCAAGTTCTACAGTGAGAGCTAATTAAGAGCCAATTGCATATTTGATCATCCCAAGATTTAGATAACTACCTTTAGATTGAAATATTACAGAACTTAACTGTTGGATGGACAATGTAGTCCTGCCAGCAGTTTTGGAATTTCCAAGTCATACTTTGTCATCCCTGCTTAGCTTCAGCTGAGGTCAGCCAGGTGCTGCTAAGACTGAGCTCAGAATAAGCACTTGCCAAAATCAGAGTTGCATTTGTTCTTTTTCTGTCATAGTTGAGGGAGAATTATGTTGCTGGAGCCAAGCAAGGTCTGTTGCCTATTATCTTGGGATAATAGATTTTATCCCATCTTTATTTTTATAAATAACTCAAAGTGGTGGATATAACTAATATTCTCCTATTTCCCCGATAACAACAACCCCTGTGAGGTGAGGTGTTGAGAAAACAACTGGCCCAAAGTCACCCAGCTAGCCTTCATGCCTAAAGTGAGACTAGAAGTCAAACTTTCCTGGTTTCTATTCTGGTGCCTTAATCAATAGGCCCGTGTTTCTCAACCTCGGCAATTTTAAGATGTGTGGACTTCAACTCCCAGAATTCCCCAGCCAACTGAAAAGTTACTAAGGTTGAGAAACACTGCACTAGACTAGACTATCAGGGAATTGTTCTGTACTGAGGATAGCAAGGCATTCTGGGACCAACACTGGTTAAGTGAAATAGAGACAATTTAAAAACAAGGTTGACAAACTGAAAAAAATGTAAATGGTAAAAAATGGTTCATAAGGAGTTCCAAATTTTAAGTTACTTCCTGTTCATATCCTAACGTGAAGGGCAAGATATCATGTAAGAACATGACATTTCTGCTATTAGAAAATATTTGATCTGTCTCCCCTGTTACTTGGACAGAAAAAGCTACTTAAAATGCTCCCCTTTAAATCAATATGTTAACTAGACCACAAATTAAACTTAAGCCATAGTTCTTTTTACCACAGTTTATTAGGTAAAATGGTGTGTTCACACAACACGGTATACCATGAATCCTATTCTAAGAGCCAGAATGGCTGATTTCACACAGGATATGAATTAAAAACTGATGTG
Organism: Protobothrops mucrosquamatus; assembly: GCF_001527695.2. Lineage (NCBI taxonomy): Eukaryota > Metazoa > Chordata > Lepidosauria > Squamata > Viperidae > Protobothrops > Protobothrops mucrosquamatus. Next base: position 261,067 of record NW_015386655.1, on the reverse strand, counting down.
ATGGTTTGGTTTGTACAGCATCCTAAGTCTAAACTAATGAGACACCTATATTCACACAACATAGCAGCTGTCAAGCAACTTATAATTTAATCCTAGTTCATACAATGTGTTGAGTTCTGAGTCACAAGATAATTTCATTTTAGCCTAACAGGCTAAAAAACTACTCACTGTTTAGTGTAAAGCAATACATTGAATTTTGTGGAGTTTTTTAAATGTCTTGTTAAGTAACATCTTAATTGCACATTAAGCCTATTAACAAGATCGGCAGTAGCATTTTAATTTAGAGAGTTTCAGACAGCTGAATGTTTATCAAATACTATACCAATCAAACATTTTTATTCAGTCTCAAATATAGGTAATAAACTTCCAGCACACTTCTTTAGGACCACAAAAGCCTATTCTGCTGCCAGTGCCTTGATACATACTTGTGGTAAAGCTGTTGTTCCTGCAAATAATAACAAATAACTATTACTGCATATAGAAGAGCTGGAAAGGCAACTGGACTTTCAAGAAAACACCTTTGGGATAACCGTGACTTGGATGATTGAGAATCTCCATGGACACTCTTTCTTTTGTTTGAACACATCCAGCAAAGCAGAACTGTCTTTGGAGAACTGGCTCCACTATACAGATAGTCCTTGACTTATAGCCATTTGTTTAGTGACTGAACTTAACAACGGCACTGGAAAAAATGACTTATGACCATTTTTTCACACGACCGTTGCAGCATCCCCAGGGTCACCTGATCAAACTTCAGCCGTTTGGCAACTGGCATGCATTATGACGGTTGCAGTGGCCCAGGGTCACGTGATCCCCTTTTGCAACCTTCTGACAAGCAGTCAATGGGGAAGCCAGATTCACTGAACAATTCACTTAAGAGCTGTGGCAAGAAAGGTCAAAAAAAGGGGGCACAACTCATTTTACAACTGCTTGCTTAGCAATGGAAATTTTGAGCTCAGTTGTGCCCAGGACTATCTGTAGTCCCAAACTGCTGTTCTTAAGAGGGTTTGTTTTTCCCAACACTGAAATCAGGTTTTCCCATCTGTGACTCTTTTAAGAGATCACCCAGGTGAAGTTTCAGACTTTGGTCCGGGGAAAGAGATGGGATGGTGAGAATGGCAGAACTGCCTGGGACCCACCCAAAAGAAGTTCATTGTTAGAACTGGAAGAAATGGGCCAGTTCTCTCTATTCAAGGCAATGGAATGGAATCCCAGGAATTATTTCAGTATTCGGGGGTGATCAACACTGAAAGTGAGCAATAAAAATTACACTGAGATTCGAAACAATGAGAAGCAAATGATAGTGATGCTCACTTCTATGACTAAAGCAACATACAAGTTGACAACATCCTACTCCTGGGCTCCAGTTGACTTTTATTTAGTAGGGACCTACTGTAGGTTAGAGATTACTTACTTCCCTCATTTCCCTTCACTTTATATAATAGGCCAGTGGACAATTTAGAGTTCCTGCTGGGTCTTTGGAGCAAGCTTTAGCTTCACCTCCACAGGATAGTGATCGCTGATTTCTAAGGCCTATAAAAATGAGAAAGTCTGGGTTTTTCTGGCTTGCCGAATATAAATATTACTTTTTGTTTAGGAAAGAGAATAACCAAGTCAACTAACCTCTTCTTCACACAATCCAAGTTCCTTTGTGAAATTGTATGCCTTTGCTGATCCGGGCACAACAGCAGAGAGTAATTCTTCTCCATGAACTATGATTCTAAGAGGAAAACAGTGAATGTTGGGCTCTGTTTCCAGATTTCAGCAAGATGATTGGGGTACTATACAGATGGCCAATTTGTGTCAGGAAGCAGAACAGTGTAACATTCCTGGAGGACTGGTAGGCCTGACTGGGGAAGGGGTTCAGAAGTGTTCTGCCTGCATTTCTAACCTTAATTCAATAGATTACTCAGCAGAGCAGCCCTACCTTGTTAGTAATGACTGCCTGCCTCAAAGGCTGACAATGATAGGGTTGTCTGTGGGATGATGGAAACATGTTGGAGAAAGCAGATGGCTGAACTTGAAAGCTGCAGTTTAGTACCTGTCATAAGAACAACAAGTGCGGTGGCTGACGGTGGTATCTTCTTGGTCACTGATAAGCCAATGGAAGGCAGGATGATTGCGCAGGCGGATTCTGGCCCATGCGCTCATTGGGATATAGGTACCACCTGCATTCAGGTCTCCCAGCACCATCACATTCTGTTGAGATGCAGCAGGAAGGCAGGTTGGGAACAATGATTGGCTCATCTAGTTCAGCAATGTCCACCTCCTGCTGCCAGAACATACCTCCGTTTTCCACCAGTGCATTAGTTCCATGCATACTTCAAATAGCAGGTCAAGCTCATGGGCAGCTTCCCGAGGACAGGTATGGTGCAAGACTAGCACAAAGTCTGAAGCAACTGTGGAGAGGTGATAGCAATACAGACAACTGTGAGCTGATAAGGATTTGTCCACATCTACCAATACACTTCCAGAGACCAGCTTGGTGTAGCGATTAAGGCACCGAGCTAACAACCAGTCCGTGAGTACTCTCCTTAGCACAGGGGTCTTCAAACTTGGCCCTTTTATGACTTATGGGCTTCAACTCCCAGAATTCCTCAGCCAGCGACCTTGAGCCAGTCACTTTCCCTCAGCCGTAGGAGGCAGAAGAGGGCAAATCACTTCTGAAAAAGTTGCCAAGAAAATTGCAGGGACTACAGCAGGCAACAGGTGAAGGCATAAAAAAGCAGTACATCTCCAAACAGCTTGGAAGCCCTTCCTCATGGTTACAAAAATTGGACCCAAAATAAACGTATGTCACGGCACAACTGTATCTTGTGTTGTTTTTGTCCTTTTCGTTATTTGCAAATAATTATGGGCATTTAGTATATTATACTTCAAGAATATTACACAGTACTCTTTAGATTTATATTAAGCTTTTCTATTTAATAACTGAAATTATCAATACTGGTCCAAAAAAAACCTACTTGGATGTTATTGAATACCTCAATCAAGATAGGATGCTAAATTATTACTCCAATGTGTTTTTTTAAGCACAGGATACATAATATCCTGCCTATAACCCCACTAACTCCTCCATTATTAGTTAATGCTCTAGCCTACAGCGAAGAGAAAAATTAGCCAAAAAAACTCAGGGACAGTTTCCACCATATTTACTGGGTTATATTTCTTACAATTGTGTATTCCTTCAGAGCTGTAAAGTTGTGGTTACAAAATACAAGGATTTCAGTTCTTGATATATATTTTTTTTCTTGCCATATCTCGCTGGATGGCCAGTGTGGTCCTGGATCTTAAGAAGTTTTTTCCCAGAACAAGTTCTTAGACTTATGAACAGAACCGTTAAAGCTTACCTGTGTATGGGGAATGGAAACGCACAGCAAAGGGTCCCCTAGCAAAATCTCTGGCATCCTCATCTCCAACTTGACATTGAGCCATAACTGACACAGCATCCCGACTGTCAGTGAAAAAAATAATCAGGATAAAAAGGTTGTGTCCATGAGGATTCATTATCCAAAAGACTTTATGGACTCTTCCTGTGGTTATGTGTCCTTGGTACATCAGGCTTTTGGCAGTTGCCCCAAACTCAAAGTCTTTCTGTCCAAGCATGATTCTCACAGAATCTTTTTAACAAGGTTTATTGAAGTGAAAGGAATGTAAGATTTTTCAGTAATTGTACTATTTCCCATTGAGAAGCAATTCACTCCCTACTTCCTTAGGACTTTTCTAGTTTCCTTTAATTAACTTTCCTGTAATCCAGAGAAGAGATTTTTTCAATGGTAGCGAATTGTAGCTGGTTGTTCACACAACTGTTAGTTATCTGAATTTTTATCAGAGAACTCACCATTACATCATACATGAAGGTGAATTAAATTTGAGACAACCTTCCCCAAATCACCTTGGACAATTGCTCTTACCCAGGATTGTATGGCCCAAGGTTCTATTGAAGGACCAGATGGGAGACAAACCATCCAAAGAAAATCTTATCTACATTTATGTGATCATTAAGAATTCACATAAACTTGATGGCACATAATCAATCATAAACAAATCTATTGGGAAGATAAATCATAGGCAGGACAGAGATATTAGGGAATAAAGACTGGGATTTAAATGTCGATACACAGGATAACGTTTGATAACAGATACTTCAGCCAGTGCTGGCTTTGGTTCTGGAAATTCTGGTTTAATGCTATTTTCAGATCCACAAATATTACCGATACACAAAGACATTCTGCTCCTTGTAGCTGCTTCGTCCAAGTCTCTTGCTTTCTAGGCAGCTGTAGCGGTGAGAAGGATCATACCTGCCATATGGGGGACGGGAAAGGAGAAAAAAAATTAGATGCCACCTTCCCATTGAGACTTTATAGTTCATTTCAGGTTTAAGTAAAATGGCCTATTACCTCTTCCAAAAGAAGGGATAAAACTGATGGTGGTGATTTCTCTTTTCCCTGATTCTAAACTAATATTTACAGGGAAATATTTTGTCCCAAAAACTATGGTTGCTTTCTACCTGTTTTAGAATCAATACAATATATTTCACTGCATACAGAAGAATGCCAAGACACATTTACTTCCCAAGTAAATATGCAAAGTATTTAAGGACGGCCACAGTAACATTGTCATCTCAGAAGAACATTCTATAAGTGTCCTCCTTTGGATGTAAAAAGGCTGCAATTCATTAAATAAGAATGTGCTGTCCTTGATGACACTCAAATTCCAGAGCTCAGAAATAGAGCTTTGGGGAATGGAATAAGGCTGCAGCTCAGTTGTAGAAAATTTAAGAATTTTTTCCCCTGCCACTATTAAAACAACCTATATGAATAATAGGTACAATATCAGCACTACCTAGTCTAGTGCTTTTCTTTCTCTGGTGCACTGCTCAAAGTGTGATCCTGCATTTTCACCCTATTGCTTTACTATCTGCAGATCACCTTATTCTGTGGTACATAATGATTAGAAGTGTTTTCTAGTACCTATTGAGCTTCCGCAGTAGCATCTGAATAGCCAGTCCCTTGGAGTCACGCACTTCTTGCACAGCAGAGATATCACAACGAGACAGGATCTGGTAATGAGAAAAGAGATATACTTGTTATTGTTATGCCCATCCACTGCGTTCATGGACTTGAGATGTTCACCAAAGCGTCTTGGGAATTTTGAAGTCCACACATTTTATAGTTGCTAAGTTTGAAAAAACTGCTCTATATTATTGGCAAAAGAATCTGATGCTGCGTGGAATATTAAAGCATCATAGGCCAATACTACAAAGCTATCTGGTGTCCCATAAGATAAGTGATAAATGTTGTCAAGCTTCACACAGCTAGGCAAGCAGAAGGAAGAAAGGATCACATGGACTTCTGCAAGATGTCTTCAATGCTGGTGTTGGGAAACATGCAAAATCTTGGAAACCATAAGAGGAATTTCCCACCCTTATTTAAACCGAGTTCGCTAAAACAGTCTCTTTGAATGAGCTCAAATGCTTCTTCCTGAATTTCTCACTACCTGTGATGAGTAGCTTTTTATAAAATAAACTGCCAGCTGACTTGTCTTTGGTCTCCTGATTGTTTATATCTTCTCTCCCTTCCCTAATTTTCTCAGTCTCCTCACTTCCTCTTCCAATTTTTCATGATGCTGTATCTCATAATAGTTCATTGAACATTCATTGACAAGAATTAGATCATCCCAATCTTGTTAAAAGAAGAAATTCTTTTGGTTAACTAAATATGACTGATATGTATTAGCCTAGGCAACTTTCTGATCTTTGGTCAACCAGGTTCAGTACTGTCAACTCCAAGATTGGCAAGCAAAAGAAGTCCTAGAGCTTCTCCAGACTCCCAAACTCCTTGTTTGCACCTCCCCAATCCCTTCCTCCTGTTTGCTGAAAAAAATAGCAACAATTTCCCACCTTTGTGTATCATGAATCCTAAAAATGCAGGGTAAGTTCTAAAATCTACAAAAAAAATAGGTAAAAGTAAATCCAAATTCCCTCTGAAATCACAGGAGGAAAATCCTGCTCCTGGTCATTTTGCAAAAGTCATACCTCCAACTGTAGCTCTCACCAATCCCAGACTGACAAACACAGCTCCAACCACCAAAATATAAAAGCAGTTGCAGCACTTTCCAATTCTGCTAGACCCAGAGAGACCCAAACCGAATCAGAGACCTTTCCTAGCTGTTCAAACACTGCCACTTGCCTTATAGTAATATGCTTTCTACTTAGCTGAAGTGGTGTCAATTTTTATTTTAAGATGTGGTATTTCCCAATTGATGAATGAACTGTTGCATTTCTCTTTTTGGTTTGCATACTATGCCTGACCTCTGTCACAACCACATTGGATGAGGACACTTCTATTTCTTTGTTAGATTTATATCTCACCTTTCATTAGGATATCAAGGTGGAAAACACACTCCTTCATTTTTCCCCACAACAGCCACCCTGTGTGATGGGTTGGGCTGAGAGAGTGACTGACCCAAAGCAGCCCTGTAACTTCCATGCCTGAAGGAGGACTTGTCCATTTCTGCCCTTCACTGTTCCAGCTGTCCCTGGATCATTTCTGGATCTGGGTTGAGTGCCAGCCTCTCTCACTGCACTGTTGTCACCACCTCCTCCACCCACTAGTCCAGGGGTCCCCAACCCCCAGTCTGTGGACCGATACCAGGCCGCGGCATGCCAGCAACTGGGCTGCACAAACAAGCAAAGCCACATCCGCAGGATGCAGACAGCACACAAAACCACGCCCCCTCCAGTCCACGGAAAAACCTCTCTCCACATAACCGGTCCCTGGTGCCCAAAAGGTTGGGGGCCTCTGCACTAGTCCAATCATAAACTCACCTGGACAAGAGCTCTCATCACCTTCTGGTTGGCTGCCTTGGCTTGTCCAAAGCTTCGTATGTTGAAAGCACAGATTTTGAAAGATGCAGCCACAAGCATCATGTCCAGCAAGAGAAGCAGAAAGATGAAGGCTTGTGCCATGGGCCTGGTATGTATTTGATCGCAGGAGAGAGCATGTGTGTCTCCAGCTGCATAGGAGGAAAACAATGGTGCAGAAAACTACATGGCCACATCAACAAGGGGGAGGACACCACCTTTTGTGCTGCATGTTGAGTTAGGTATGGAACAATGTTGTAGAGAAAAAGCTGGACTTCACTGGGCTAGTCCCCTTCCATCTCATTCCTGATTCTTTAGCATCCCCTATGGATAGACCTCAGGAACATTCTGGTAGGACCCAAACTTTGTTTTAAAACTCTGTTTAGAAATCTCCACCCCCTACCCTACTGTCATCTAGATGTGCTGAAATGCAATCCCATTAGTGCTCAAGCTGAGGAAGGCTGAATGAACCACATTAGACAATTCACCTTTTCAAATAAATACTTTTATTAGTTTTTCATAAAGATTGTCAATCCAGTTTAATGGTACAATTGCAGTTGGGCATGTACAGTGTAAGCATAACAACACCCACTGGTATTACAAACATGTATATGTGTATGGCTGTACAGTATGCACCTGTGTGTGTGTGTGCCTTCAAGTCAGTGTGGACTCCTTGTGACTGCTTGGATTAGTCCCTGCAGGTTTTTAGCAAGGTTTTTCAGAACTGGTTCACCCTTATCTCCTTCCTAGGTCTGAGAGAGAGTGACTGGCCCAAAGTCATCCAGCTGGTTTGGCCTAAGGCAAGACTAGAATTAACTGAGTCCCAGTTTCTAGCACTAGACCAAACTGGCTCTCTTGTATGCATATGCATGCTTACATAAATTTTATCACATCAAGTAAGATTCTAATAAAGGATAATATTTGTAGCTCAGGATTGAAATTTTTCATTACCCAAACTAGGTAACATTATGAGTGCTACGGTAGTAAGGAGTGGGGTTTGCTGTCAGTTTATATACCAGAATATAAATTGACAGCAAACAGCATTTCATACTACCACTGATGGTGTTACCTAGTTTGGGTAATGAAACGTCTGCAAGAAAAAAAGCAAGCTCAGAGAGCACCATGGACCCCTTAGCCAAGATTCTTCTTGAACAACTGTGCTGGGAACATAGCTTTCCATTATATTTTCCATTAATGGTGTTGTTTAAAAATACTGCAACTAATGGGGAAGAACAAAATCAAAAAACAAGATTTAGTCATGAGAATAAAGCTAAGCCATAAATAAGGAGTGACAGTGATTGAAAATAGTGCAAAGCCAGAGTATCTTCAACACATACCAGGGAATCATTTAGAAAGAATTAAGAAGTTCCTGTTTAAAACCAGTGTTCATTCCTTAGTTACACATATTTATATATTGCCAGACTCCTTAAAATTTTTGACACCAGTTTTACAAAATAAACAGTGGAACTATAAAACCAGTACCTGATATAAAATCCACAAAAATATCCATCCATCTCAATGTCCATTAACTGGCAACACCTTTTTGGTTAAAATTTAAAATTGCAATAAATTAATCATGTGCTTAACTTTAGAGAGCAGTAAAAGTGCAGAAAGCGCTGAAATATATGAATCACTGGAAATACATTAAGATTGCCGAAAATGATTTTTTTTCATAATGATCTAAGTCTCCTAAGTTTTCCTTTATCGTGACAGATCTATCATGAAGATGCATATTAAAGCAATAAATGAAGGACTTAGGAAACTTACAGATTCATGTGGAAAATTCTACTTGTGGGTTTGTCCCTTTTTATTTAGGCCAAGATTTATTTTTTTTAAGCAGGACAGGGAACTGAACTCCAACATGTAAATGTCAATGTTGTTTTTGCTGGCAATTTTCAGATATTGGTATAGCTTACCTTCTGCTGTAAATATATATAATATTTATACCATAAAAAACAAATCTCCCACTGCTCAGTGGGAAAGGTTGGAATCACACACACAGACACAACACATATGCATCATTCTTTTATGAAACGTTCTTTGAGTCAAGAGGAAAAATATCAAGTGTCCTATTCCCATGATTTTGTGCTGATGTTTACGCTCCTTGTTATTCACTGCCCACTCTTTTTTTTTAGTAGCCAGATTCCCTGTTTGGCTACTAAAGAAGGGAGACTACCGGTAGTCCTTGACCTATGACCATTTGTTGTTGTTAGTTGCAAAGTCGTGTCCGACCCATTTAAGTTCACGCCTACTGCTTCAGTGACTCCATCCAGCCACCTCATTCTCTGTCGTCCCCTTCTTCTATTGCCCTTAATCTTTCCCAGCATATTAGGCTCTTCTCCAGTGAGTCTTTCCTTCTCATTAGGTGGCCAAAGTACTTGAGTTTCAACTTCAGGATCTGGGCTTCTAAAGAGCAGTCAGGGTTGATCTCCTCTAGGACTGACCGGTTTGATCGCCTTGCAGTCCAGGGGACTCACAGGAGTCTTCTCCAGCACCATAGGGTTTTTGAACTTAGATCATGAGTCTGGCCCAAGGAAGCCTTCTTTGTAACCTGGAACCCAGGTTGAGTTTCTGACGGAAGGCAAGAGTGAGACAGAAGCTATCCAGTATTCAGGATCCCTGAGGTAGTTGAGCCAAAATACAATCAAGAAGGAGACTCAAGAAGTCAGCATGTAAGGGTGTTCAAGAATATGAGTAGATACCCAAATTCAAAAAGTCCTTGTCCAAGCAATGCTCAACTGGACGAGAAAACCTTATACATTTTTACTGCCTGAAGGGTCCTTTTGCCAATCTTGATGAGAAGGCTCACTCCAGAGGTAGGTACTTTGGGGAGAACTACTGGGTCGGTCATCGGGATCAGAGGGTTAGTCTTCTAAGATTTTGGATTCCTGCTGGAGCCCATCCTTGGGGAATATCTCTCTAGCAGAGTGTGTGCTTTGGTCTGTTCTCTGGTATTTATATAGTGCCTGGTTGTGTATGGCTTTTTAGTTGTTGACTGGGGTGTTGATGGCCAGCTATTAAGTCATTGCCTGTTGTTTCCTTGTGCTGTCAAGCCCTCGCCTCCTAAGTACTTGATAAGCTGGTGGTAAATCATTACTCCTGTTGACTGACAAGGGGGCCATTTCCCAGTCTTTCTCAACATCAGGGGTTCACCACAGATAAAAGCTGAATCTAGAGCCAACATAATTGATTCAAGTACTCTTGTGAGAGTAATAAGTACCCTTTTGGTAAGCCTCCACCTGTATCGTTCTAGGACTAGCACAACAGACATCTTCTTGCTTCATATGCCACACCTTGAGTCTGATACCACAATTATGGTCAGCAACACAAGACCAGCTAAAGTAGCTGGCTGGAGTTTCTTACAAGATGAGACAAGTTCCACCTCTACAGGATAATGATCACTGATCTCTAAGGCCTGGAAAGTGAAGAGAGGGAAAAAAGGATCAGAAGTAGAAATGTTCCTATGTTCTGCTCTGTACCCAAGGGAAGAAATGCCTTCATCACCAATTCTAACACTTTAGCCCAATATTTCCCACACCAGTGCTTTTCAGAGATGTGGGATTATAGCTTCCATCATCCCAAATCAACCTAATCATTGACAAAGGCCATGTAACTGGAACTTAATGAAGAAGAAAAAATAACAGAAGAAACAGATAATCTCTCAGACATTACATGATATAGTTAGAGGGAGTCATGTAACATATCTTGACATTTTATAGAAATGGTGGTCAGGGATTGGTTTTCCAGTCTCCTGTGACTTAAGCACCCCTCTTTAAATATCTTTTGCCTATCGTAGTACAGAGAATTAGTGCCTGAACTACAAAATTCTTGGATCAAACTTGCGGTTGGGTCCCACAATGCAAAAAGGTCAGATGATGATCTTTACTTTGTTTTTGTGGATAAAAGGTTCACATAACAAATTAAGTCACAATCTAATCGGCCACAATGTGTTGTCATTATGCCCTTTTCTCTACTAAACTAACCTCTCTAAGTATCATACATTGTTTCTAAGCTGTAATCAAAGCACCATTTCTTATAAAGAAGGCCCTAAGTATTTTCAGATCAAGGTATTTGAAAAAAAGTATATCTTATGTATGATTTTCCTGCCTATTGTGTGAGGATTGGCAGCCCAGAATCATTGTGAGTCCAGCAGCATACACTTTAATACATGATGACGATGATGATAGCAATAGCAATAGCACTTAGACTTATATACCGCTTCACGGTACTTTACAGCCCTCTCTAAGCGGTTTACAGAGTAGGCATATTGCTCCCAACAATCCAGGTCCTCATTTTACCAACCTTGGAAGGATGAAAGGCTAAGTCAACCTTGAGCGGTTGAGAATTGAACTCCTGGCAATGAGCAGTGAATTAGCCTGCAATACTGCATTCTAACCACTGTGCCACCACAAGTCTTGATGTAGGATGATGATGATGATAATGATGATGATGATGATGTATCTCACCATCTTTAAATATATATTGGATATACAAAGATTTTCCTCCTTTTAAAAATAATCACTGAGCTTTCAATATAACTAAATTTTCTCTGTTTTGGGGCTGCACCATATTATCCTGCACCTTCATTTATTGCACTTATGTAACCTTACTAACATGGATTAGTCTTGTTATGTTTTCTGTACTGTACTTCCTTAGCTTTTGCATGCCCTTTTTAGAAACAAAATGAACTAGACAAACAAACAGTTTTTTCTACTGAATGTAGTTATATCAATTTCTGTCTCCCTTCCAAAAGTGACTGATACCTCTTCTTCAGAAAGTCCAAATTCCTTGGGGAAATCAAATGGTCGAGCTGATCCAGGCACGACAGCATCTAGGCAACTTTCACCATGAACCACAATTCTGTTAGGAAGAAGAAATGGATTATAGCAGGATGGATCTTGTAACAGTTCGTTTGACCCAACCTAGGATGCTGGATCCTGCTGGCAATCCAATGAAATAATAATTCTAAAAAGTCAGGATGTTATAAGCTCCTTTTTTTATGATAAGGGAACCCTACTGCATTTGGGCCCTCCTGATGAGCAGTACCCTGTCCTTCAGAGCCAAAGTCCTGCACCCAAGCAGTCCTGATCCCACCTGTCATAGGCACAGCGGGTCTTCTCTCGAACGGTGGTGTCAGCTTGGTCTCCAATGAGCCAATGAAAGCCGGGTTTCTGGCGCAGGCGAATGTCTTTCCAACGTTTCTTGGCCACATATCCACAGTCTGCATTGAAATCACCCAAGAAAATCATGTCCTGTATGGGAAGGAAGAGAAATAACATCCAATCTTTCAAAATCATTAAATTACTAGTAGAATTAGCAAGTTAGCATTGACTCAGCTGCACCTATTATTGACAGATCTTCATCCAGCAATGTGGTGATGTTTTACAAGAATAATAAGTAGCATTTGATATCAGCAAGTGGCAGCACATGGCTGACCTTGAAAAGCTAATATAGAGTAGGGCCTGGTTAGAACATGGATGGAAGACCACTAGGAAACCTCAAGATTGTAGGCTAAACTGGTAAGGGGGAAAATCATCTTCAAAAAGGCAATAACAAAACATTTTTATATTGAGAGCAGGTTGGTGTGACAATTAAAAGGCTGGACTAGAATCAGAGAAATGGTGAGTTCTAGTCCTGCCTTCGGCATGGAAGCCAGCTGGGTGACTTTGGGCCAGTCTATCTCTCTCAGTCCAGCCCACCTACAGGGTTGTTGTGGTGGAAAAACAGGAGAAGGGAACATAATGTATGCTGCCTTGATTTTTAGAAATAAAAGTGAGATATACATCATTAAATAGATGCCAAGAAATCTATTGTTCAACCAAAACTTTATTTTACTCTTGAATGTTCAAGGTGCTTTACCTTTGTTACCTTGTAATCCTTTTCAAGAACCATCAGCGCACATTGCAGAAGGATACCAGAAGCCGTGTTACGAGTTTGTTGTAAAGATGAGAGGCATGCATGAATAACTGCTGTTTTAACCTGTTACTTATTAGAAGGGCAATTTATTTTCCTTCTTTGTTTTGATCATTTGTACTGACTTTTCATGAATGGCAGTGTATGACTACCATAAAGTAAGTGGGAAAAATGTTGAAGCTGACACAGAATTGGTAGAATTATTTCTAGCTGCTTGTTTCAAACTTTAGATAAATGGCAAATTCTAGCTAGTCACATGAAGTGGTAGCAATATTAATGTGGCGTTGCTCGGAATTGCCCAGCAAATTTAAATTCAGCTGAAATATTGCTGGTGGGATACTAACTGGCTTTACATGTATCACAAATTTAATTCTAGTTTTAATCTACTTCTACTGATTTTAAAGATTTTCTCGGAGATTGAAACAAGAGCAGTTTGGAACCTGGTTATTTTCAAGACCAACTTTTCCAGAGAAATGCTTTCTCTCATGTTTGAATCAACACCATTTGCTAGGCAGGGGGAATGGGATGGGAGGAGAGGGGCAGCCAGACTAACACCAACACATCATACCACTGCAGTAAAAGCCCTGCCCTTTCCTATGTGCATTGTGATGTTGTGTGCATGCCTCAAAGGAATGGAGATTGTGCTGTGATGGCATACTGCTGCTTTCCTTGTGATAAAAGTAGCAGGATCCCATGGATGCTGCTGGTATGAATGAATATGTTAAGTCTTCTTTTATGGGAATACAGTATCCATATATATGTATACAAAGTCATATTAATATTGCAAATGTAGCTGGGGATGCCAACTGGCAGTGAAAAAGGACTGGGGGGAAGGAGGATAGCAGTGCAAATGCTCCAATGTTTGGGGCCCTTCTATAAATTCTCTGCCTCTTGCATCAATCATTGACATACCTCTGAGGCCCAGCGTTCCTGAACATTAAGGAAAACGTCATAGAGAGCATCAATTTCAGATTCTGCCTTGGATGGCATTGTGTGCTGTGGGATCAGCACCAGCTCTGGAAGCTCTTGGGAGAAGCACAAATAGAAAAAGACAACTGTAAGGATCAGCCACTCAGCTCGGAAACCAAACTCAACACATTATTGTTACGAACCACTGAGGTACCTGGGTAGTCAGTACAGGATAAATTAAAAAAATAAAGAAACAAATTCAACCACAACAGCGAGAACAAGCTAAACTTTGGAGCCTCTGATCTCCCCTGGTTATTTTGATTAGACTTGAAACAAACCTCCGAATGCAGGTATCGTGGAAAACATTGAAACTCTTCTTAAAAAAACTCTGGCCAGAGATGCTGGAAAGCAAAGGGTCCCCACCCACTGCTCTATATGACCCAGGGAAATTCTTGGGAAAGGAAAGAAAGATGAGGTAGCAAGAAGAGCCAGCTCACCTTCTGGCATGCTAAGCCTCCTACTGAAATTATATTGTATTAAAAAAGGAAAAAGACATTGCAATTTGTTTATAAAAGGAAAATAATTGTCCCGCCGGCTGGTGGCATACGATGCTAGCAGAGGTTCTTGTTCTCCGTTTCCATTATTGTTATTGTGTGGTGTGTTTTGATTTAAGGGTGAGGGAAATATCAGTATTTTCCAAGGGTGATCAGTTTTCCTTCTCCAAAATAAATATGATAATTATGTTGTGCTTTGTGAAAGCATGTATACAAGCTACCGATACAGGCTTAGATCCAATTGTTACTTTCTACTCAGTACGCTTCTAGAGTAAATATCTTGTTTGTCACCTGAAATTTGTATTGTATTAAATTGATATTTTGTCATTTTGGGGGAGGGAGGGAGGGAGGGAGGATGATAATGATAATGATAATGATAATGATAATGATAATAGTAATAGTAGTAGTAGTAGTAGTAGTAGTAGTAGTAGTAGTAGTAGTAATAATAATAATAATAATAATAATAATAATAATAATAATAATAATAATAATAATAATAATAATAATAATAATAAGCATTTGAAGTCCTGACTTACTCAACCACTATCTTGCATATCACTTTTAGAGCAGTCATTTCTCTACCATTTTATGAGAAGCCGTACTACTTACTCATTTTCTAAACTTGTCTCTGGATTCAACTAGATTGGACAATAGAGATTTCTGGGTCAGAGCATTCTGGTGGTTATAAACCTCTAGAACAGCAGGAGTCTTTGAAGTGGGGCTTAAGAAAAAAAAATGCCAGAAACTTCCCTCTGGATCATTCTCCTCCAGAGATCTGGATTATTCTTGCTGGAAATGAAACCTCATTTATAATCTGAGATCTCACCTTTGTTTGCCATGCTGAAACGGGCGATAAAGGGTTCACGAGCAAAGACATCAGGTCGGTCTGGATGCAGGTCTTCGTATGTATAGTAATCCAGTATCTGAGTCTTCTGATTCCTACAGGAAGTGGAAAACACAAGAAAACAGGCTTGGTCCCAGGAAGGAGATGAAAGTTAGCATTAAAAGACCCAACAATAGATTTCTCTCCAAGCTGGATTTCTCTTCCCATCTCCAAAATAATTTTCCTCGGTAGTGCAATGGGGGAAGGATTCGGTTTCTCTTTGCCATACTTCTTTTTGTGTTCCCATTGTGTTCCCATCTAGCTTCCCATTTCTCCGCCTACCTTGGATGGACCACTGCATGTTTACAAGTAAAGAAGGGAATAAGATTGTATTGGTTCAGCGGCTCTGCTGATGTTGTCACTTTTCTTTTTTTCACCCATATTTTAGATCTTATAAGAAGCAATCTTTTATGGCTATATTGTGTGCTCTGCTTAATGGATTATGCATTATAAAGGGGGAGTTGGCGGGGTTATAAATTATAAGGCATAACTTGCTGACAAGCCTTGCACATTGTTCTGTCCTTTATTCTTTTACTAATAAAAGCAGATTATTTGAAGGCAAGGATTGGCCACATGGGGTCTATAAGCAGCCCTGTGCTGCAAGACCTCTCTGGTGTGCTTAAGCTAGGCCCATGGATCCAAATTATTTTCACCTCCTGCAACTTAAATTGTGAGGCCTTGCTAGATATGCAGTTTGTGGAACATTACAGCTTCTTAATCTTGGTTTCCTCCAGGTTTAAGGGTACGGTTGACTCTTAATGTGTCTAAAGGATGATAATTGGGAAATAGCAGATGTATGACTCTGAAGGCATTTATTAATGTTTGGAAGTGAATCATGGTGGTGGAAGGATCTGCATACAAATCCCTTGTCTGAAGGTGACAGAGGATACAATGAAACATGGATGGATGGATGGAGGGATCGAGGGAGGGAGGGAGGGAGGGAGGGAGGGAGAGAGAGAGAGAGAGAGAGAGAGAGAGAGAGAGAGAGAGAGAGAGAGAGAGAGATAGTAAGATAGATATAATAGTTTGATAGATGGATGAGAAATGGATAGAGAAAAAAGATTGTGAGTTTGTATGTATAGGTGATATGAAAACAAATAAAATGGATTTGGAATGCTTATATGTGAGCATACCATATGTGTGTTGGCTGAGGTCTTCTCAAAGGCCTGATCTGGTTCCCACAAGAAATAGCTCTGCTTTAGGAATTCAGGATTAGAATGGATCTGACACAGATGTTAAAAAATATGGTGACATCATTATTATCCTTATGTTCAACAACACATGTACATCCAATCATAAATATTGCTACAGGTAGTTGGACTAAGTGAATATACCTGTATATGAATACATATCGTTCTTGATAATTTCCACGCCCCAGTAAAGGGCTGGTGAGGTAACTGTAGCTGTGTAGATCATCAAACCTGGGAAAAGAAAATCCCATAGGATTTAAGCATGCTTTATTTTCTGAACAAAGAATACAGTACATGGTTATGGAAAGGTGGAAATCTTCTACCCTTAGATAATCTCCTGATCTTGCCAAACTAAAGCAACTATTTGAATACGTCTACAATGATAGTCTTGGAATTGCTAGGGAGGAGCTGTTTTAACTTTAAATGGGTAGTTAAAAGAAGGACCAGGGGTGATATAATAGCAGTGTTCCAATATCTCAGGGGCTGCCACAAAGGAGAGGGGGTCAATCTATTCTCCAAAGCACCTGAAGGCAGGACAAAAAGCAACGGATGGAAACTAATCAAGAAGAGAACCAACCTAGAAATAAGAAGAAATTTCCTGACAGCACAATTTATTAGTGGAATGGCTTGCCTCCAGAAGTTATGGGTGCTCCAGCACTGGAGTTTTTAAGAAGAAATTGGGCAATCGTTTGTCTGAAATGGTATTGGGTTTTTTCCTAGAAGACCTCCAAGATCCCTTCCAACTCTGTGATTCTGTTAACTTTATTTCTCCTGACCAGGTTTTCCATGTTTTCCCCCCTGCAGTGCAGATCCTCCCTCCTGGCAATCCAGACTAGGAGAAAGGCAATTGCTACTTGTCTTTTTCAAATATCTGGACTACCTTTCTTGCCTAAATGGGTCCTTTCTGCTTTCCTATCCTGCATCTGATCACTCCAAATTCTCAATCATCCCTAACATCAATTCCTGCTCATCTATTTATGTCCCTCTGCTCTTTTGGATCATGTTTCTTCTGCAGCCGTCAGACTCACTGGTGCAAGGCATTCATCAAAGCAGGCACTGCCTTTCCTTTTGCATCCATCACTTCTTGTAAGACTGAGATATCACAGCGAGCCAAGATCTGTAGATGTAAAAGAAGGGAATAGAGCAGAGTATTAGAATTAAACCCCTTTGGATCCCTTTGTATTTTCTTTGGGGAAAACTGGTTGTGACTGAGTCAGCTCAATATGACCCAACTGATCTGACTGCAGCTTGTCCTGAAAGTTGGAATCAAAGAAAGCAGCGAAATGAATTCAGGTATCAGGCGAGAAGGATGGAGAGAAAGATTGCTGCCAGCTGCTCCCATTGCTTTTATCTTAGCTTCAGTCAAATAAAACAAGCCTAACTTAACAAAACATATTCTTGACAAGGAATTGAATATGGGTGGTGATGAGTAACAAGGGAATCAAGACTTTTGCATTGCTATGTACCCAATTCTTCTTCATTTGAAGTGGACTTCTAGCATTGATACATGAGTATCCAGAGCTCTGGGGGAAGAGTGACATCGTGCACATTATGGCACTATTGCACATGTGTTCCAAATTATGCACTGGGGTAATTCATGCTGTGAGGCCATGAGTCAGTCCCTTTGTACTGATCTCAAGTGCTGAACAAATATTTCAGGCTTTGCCAATACCTTCATAAGGGCTAGAGATTTAATTTAATTTTAAAAAAAGCAGAAGAAATTCATTTTTCATATTTTTCTTTTCAAGGGCTGCAAAGGGAAAGGGGAAGGAAATAGCCGGGGACTCCCTCTGCCACATGTGTTATCCGGCCACCTACCTTGACAAGTATCTCCACGACTCTAGGTTTGTTCACCTTCCCTTGAGCAAAGCGCTGAGCATTGAAGGCACATATCCGGAAGGCAGCTGCTCCTGAGCACAGCAGCAGGAGCAGCACTGTAGTCAAAGAGCGTGGCGCATCCATCCTTAGGAATCCAACTCTATATGTGAAAGAATGAAAGAGAACAAAAGGAAGGAAAGCAGACTGCTTGAAAAACTGGAAGGGATAAGGGGAAGGGGAGATTTATATTTTGCAACAAACCCAGGTTAAAAATGGAAAGGAGGGCAACAAAGCAGATACCAATCCAGACACTGGAAGTGCAGGTATGTCAATGCTTCCTGGGCCAATATAGATTTGGGGCTTGGCCTGGGTCTAAGTGACAGCCAGAGTGGTGTAGTGCTTAAAGGCACTGAAAAATCCAGGATTGTGAATTAGGTTCAAATGGCAGTGGAGTAATTTGGGGCCAGTCCCTCTCAGTCCTCAGAAGAATGTAAGGGTAAACAAACCACTTCTAAAAGTGCTGCCAGCAAACTGTATAGACTTGTCCATTTAGTCTCCAGGAGTTAAGACCGACTCACAAAAGTAAGAATGTGAGGATTGTTATCAGAGCCACGACAGATGTTGTATCCCTTCTATATTATTATAGCCTTAATCTTGGCAGAATTTCCATCTAGTTAATTGTAATTAAGCCTTGGATTTATAACTCGTTTTATCGCTATGCTCCTGGGGCTCGATCTCAGACTACATTTTTGCACCTTTGCGAACAGCCAATGGAAGAATGGGAGAATTAAGAGTAGCCTTCGGTAAGATGGGCAGCTATGTAAATTTGATTAATTATAAATAAAATAAGTTAATAAATAATCCAAAGTCCTTCCTTCCCGTTCCATTTCATGGCATTTTAGAAAAAAAAAGCAGAATCAGTACTGAAAGAAACCGTAGTAGGGAAGGCAAGCCCCAATGGTGCGCTATCCAAAGTTGCCCAGCGGACACGCAATTGAAGCAAATCATTTTGGCACGCCGATTCCAATTAGGTTTAGTACGAACTAAACCTGCTTGAAAACCACCATCCGAACTTGGAAACGGGGCTGGTATATGGTTTGACAGCAGCAGCTCTTGCTGTAAAAGGGGAAGTGGCATCGGGCTGTTATTTAACCGGTTTGGGAGGGGACCGGGATGGATCTTGCAGAGGTTCCAGAGGGGATCCAGAGGTATCTTGGACACCCGCATTTCCACACTTAAGAGCAAGCTGGATCACTCGGGGTGAACCTCGTCTGCCATGATACAGACACCACAAATAGGAAGGTCGCCGGACGCTGCTCCTGCTACGAGTCCTCCCTCCCTCCCTCCCTTCCTCCCTTCCTTCCCCGCCACTTTGGGCGATCGGACCGTGCTTCACGCACCGGGCCCTGGTTCCCTCCCCTCGATTACCAAGCGCCTTACCTGCCACATTGAGTTTGGTGACCGCCGGCGCCAAGTCAGTCCCACTTCTCGCCGCCGTCCCATCCAGGGCTTCAGCAGACGAGGCGGGGGCTCGACGAATCCTCGAATCCGGTAGCCCACCCCAGAGAGGGAGGGCGCTCGCAGACTGACTCATCCCAGCGGCTTCCGCGTCCTTTGGGAGGTGCGCGCGCCCAATGCCTTCCTAGGTCCGCTTTCTCTTCTGTATGTCTATGGAGGCTCTCAGCCATCCAGGTCATGGTTGGCCCAAAGGTGCTTTTTCAGCAGCTTTGGGACAACTTCCAATTGGCCTCAACGACTCTTTAAAAGAATGCAAATGACCAGCTCTCTGCAAGATATATAAATCCTTCCGTTCTCCACCATCCAGTCAGAGTTGAAGAAGCTTTTCGGATGAGAAGTGAAATGTCTTCAAAAAAAAACAAACCAAGAGTCCAGTTGCCTCCTGAAAAAGCACCTTTGGGGTTTCTCTTCTGTACTTCCCTAGTTTCCCCGTGACTTGCAAAGATGCAAGTTGGTATCAAAAAGGGAGAGGGTCTTGCTTATTTAAGGGTGCGTCAGCGGAATCTGGCCAAAGATACCTTTTTTTCTTGCCACAGTTTCTGTCTTTTCTAGCTTCTCCAAGCTGCCTCCTTAGCACTTTCTAGTTCAAACAGAACAATGGCACTTCCCCAGGACCTTTGTGTTGCTTCGTCCTGCACCCCTGTGCTCCTAGTTAGCCTGCAAAGTACTTACATCCTTACGGAAAGGTATGCCAGGAGCCAAAAGGCATTGTCTTAGCAAGGTCAGGAATCTCTGGGCCTTGCTGAACTGGTTGCAGAGAGGTCCACTGCTTGTTGGTTATGGGCCTCAACAAACCATCCACTTGAGGAGAATGGCAATGGGTGCTGTCCTAGGTTCAGCCACAGCTGCCGGGCACCAGCAGGTCTACTCTATCCACACCAACTGGTGGAAGGATCTCCTTTTGTGGGAATGGGGAGATGGGAAGTGGCTAGAAAATTTCAGGATGACAAAGAAGACACTCTTTGACATTGCTGATCAGTTGATCATTTTGCGGAAGCCAATCCCTTTGAAGAAGCAAGTAGCCATTCCTGTGTGGTGGCTGGCAACCATGGCTTCTTACTGGGAGATTGTCCAACACTTTGGTGTTTGGGAGATCAACAGTGGGCACTTTTTTCTTGAGGTGTGCTTTGCAATAGAGCATGTCCTTCTAAAGGATATCATTTGCTTGGGTGAATACCAGAAGCTATGTTTCCAATGCACCCAGTGAATGATCAGAGGTTGACAGAGGTTGATTGGTTGGCCAGAGGGGGGAGGAGTGTCCTTCTTCTGCAAGTGTCCTTGAAGCAAAACTGAACCTAAAATATTCTTGCATGCTTTAAGATGCCAGTGTGACAGCTCTCAGTCCTTTCCCATTTTTGATATTGTATTCAGTGTCCTAAAGTTCCATCTCCCAAATATCTCAAATAATCACTGAGTGCATCTTTGCTGATTTCCCCCCCCTACTACTTCAGCTGGTCTCTCTTTTCTTTCCTAGATCATGGATGGCTTTGGATAGATGGGCTTTCCACACTGTTGGAGCAATGAATGATTACTGCATACCAGTTTGTGTCACTGCTGGACAGGGATATGAGTATACAAACTACAAGGAAGTGTTATTGTTCTTCCTTCAAGGGACCATGGATCCTTCTGATTGCTTCACAAACATCGAAATGAGCTGGAGTGATAAGAACCATGAGGACTTCACCTTTAATACATCCTCCCTTTATGTGAGGCAATGGATTCAAGTGTTTTTGCGTCATCTAATCCAACTATTATGCTTGGTGAGGTGCTTATTCTCCCACTTGTTTTGAGAGATGAAGCTTCAAGGGACCATGGATCCTTCTGATTGCTTCACAAACATTGAAGTGTGAGCTGGAGTGATAAGAATCATGAGGACTTCACCTTTAGTACATCCTCCCTCTATGTGAGGCAATGGATTCAAGTGTTTTTGCCTCATCTAATCCAACTATTATGCTTGGTGAGGTGCTTATTCTCCCACTTGTTTTGAGAGATGAAGCTTACCCAGTTCGTGCCTGGCTTATGAAACTTTCTGAAGGTCATCTGGACTGGAGAAAGCTAAATTACAATTGAATCTTCAATCACCATGTGCTTGTGGATATGCAATTGCAAGGTTGAAGGCCCACAGGCAGTGCTAAACAGCACGGTTGCCAGTTGCAGAGGAAAATGTAGCTTCTGTGTTTAGAGCCTGTGCCGTTTTGCATAATATTTATGAAACACAAGGGCATGTACCCAGCTGCAACCTTCTGACATGGGAATACCTTGTCATTCGGCATCAAAAAATTGTTGAACCAAAGGATGATCAAAACTTACTGGAAGGAAGGCATGTCTGGGATGCAATTGCTGATTTCCTGCTTGAGGTTCATTGACACAGCATTTCAGTTTACTGATGCTTGCTGAATTTTGATATGTTGGTTCTCTTGCTTGTGTGTGATCACCCAGGCAGCTAACAAAATGTCTGTTTCAGCAGATCAACTCCTATTCTTCCACTCCTTTGTGTTAGGACTAAGTTGTTGGAGGAGAAGAGCAGATTTCAGCAGAAGGATCTGGTTCATTTTATTGGACAGTTTCCAAATGGGCACAACAACCAAGAGCAGACCATGCTGAAAATAGGCCAGATTGGCAGAACTGCCTTTCTGCACACACTGTGGATGTTGGTGGGGGAGAAAAACTGGTTAGGTATAGTGGGAAATAGAAGACATAGGAAGAAAAATGTCACTTGTGAGGGAACCTTTCTTCCTTGGCAAGGTGAAAGAAACTCTGAGCTGCTGCAAAAGAGCCTTAATGGAAAAGGAGGCGGCATGAGTGCCTGTTGCTAAAATCTTAACCATGAAGATGGCAAAATAACGAAGCCTACATCATGATGTCACAAAGAGGCTGACCCCTTTGCTCTTCTATTACAAGCTCATGTTTCTTGACTTCCTCTCTCTTGCCCTCCAAAAGATACCTACTATAGGAGGACTGACTAAAATTAATATCATCTCAGCATGTATTAGAGAGCCAGTTTGGCCTAATGGTTAAGACATCAGGCTAGAAATTTGGGGACCATGAGTTCTAGTCTTATTCTGACCTTGGGCCAATCCCTCTCTCTCAGCCCTGGGAAGAATGCAATGGCAAACTGCTTCCAATATCTTGCCAAGAAAATGGAAGGGAACCAGTCATAAAGAGTCAAAACTGACTCAAAGGTGTACATACACACAACAGCATGTACCGATTATTAATGAAGTAATTTTGTGTAACACAGAACAACAGGTGGGATGGTGACTAGCAACCATTGCAGTATGGCGCAGAACACTAGGTAGCAGGGAGGTATAGATCAGGTTTGTATAGAAACATGCAGTTTGTCTTGGAATCATGGGAACATGCAAGTAGTAATCCCTGCTTAATCCTACCCCCAAAACACCATGTGTATGTTCAGTGTATGTTCAATTCCAGGTATCCAACATGTTCTGCTGTCTTGGTGGCTTTTCAGCCATTACCGTGCCCACAATTGGATAACTTTCCCTCTCTTCTCCACTGGGGGGACATCACAAGGTTGCAGAAAAGTTATGTGCTTTGGTTTAATAATAATAATAATGATAAAGTTGGAAGGGATCTCGGAGGTCATCTAGTCCAACCCCCTGCTCAGCGTCCTTTGGGATATGGTAAAGCCTGTTTACCGACAGGTCAAAGAAGAATTTTTGAAGGTCACAACCGCGTAAGTGACGAAGACCTCCGTCCAACAAGGTGACCAATTAACAAGATTGACAGTCCTTCAAAGAGGAATCAAGATTCAACGAAGAGAGAAACCAATCAAAGGTGGGCAACGAAGAACAGGACGGAAGTCCAGCTTTGGAGAATAGCCTGACTCCCTCTTCACCATTCCTTACTTTCCTAGGCCACACTGCAGGATTAAACAACCCACAGGACAATAAACTCAAGGAGCATGGCTGGATTGCTAATTGAACACGCTTCCTAACCTGCACCTCTGTGACCAGAATAGAATAAGCCCAGCAGCAATCAGAATCCGTATCTAGTGTTCATACACTTTGTATTAGCTTTTGTGCCCAATAGGGGTTTTAAGATCTGGGAAAGGCAAGAGCTGGGGATTCAGCCTTCACCCCAGTCTAAAGCCACTCTTGTGCACCTATGTGAACATGTGTAAAGAAAAACCACAAACTTGTCTGCCTCTCTGTTTGTTCAGAGAGGAAGAGACCAAGTACTTTCAGTCCAGCATTGTTGTTGTTGTTAATTGTGAAGTCGTGTCCGACCCATCGCGACCCCATGGACAACGTTCCTCCAGGTCTTCCTGTCCTCTACCATCTTCTGGAGTCCATTTAAGTTCACACCTACTGCTTCAGTGACTCCATCCAGCCACCTCATTCTTTGTCGTCCCCTTCTTCTATTGCCCTCAATCTTTCCCAGCATATTAGGCTCTTCTCCAGTGAGTCCTTCCTTCTCATTAGGTGGCCAAAGTATTTGAGTTTCAACTTCAGGATCTGGCCTTCTAAAGAGCAGTTGGGGTTGATCTCTTCTAGGACTGACTGGTTTGAATGCCTTGCAGTCCAAGGGACTTAGAGGAGTCTTCTCCAGCACCATAGTTCAAAGGCACTCAGCCTTTCTTATGGTCCAACTTTCACAGCCATACATTGCAACTGGGAAAACCTTGGCCTTGACTATACGCACTTTTGTTGGCAGGGTGATGTCTCTGCTTTTTAGTATGCTGTCTAGATTTGCCATAGCTTTCCTCCCCAGGAGCAAGCGTCTTTTAATTTCTTGGCTGCAGTCCCCATCTGAGGTGATCTTGGAGCCAAGGAAAATAAAATCTGTCACTACCTCCATTTCTTCCCCATCTATTTGCCAGGAATTGAGAGAGCTGGATGCCATGATTTTGGTTTTCTTAATGTTGAGTTTCAAGCCAACTTTTGCACTCTCCTTCTTTACCTGCATCAAGAGGCTCTTTAGTTCCTCTTACTTTCTGCCATTAGAGTGGTATCATCTGTATATCTTAGGTTGTTGATATTTCTCCCGGCAATCTTAATTCCAACTTTTGATTCATCTAGCCCTGCCATCAGTCCAGCATAGACATAGACAAGTTAAGCAGCATGGTCTCGAGCTGTTTGGAGGTTTGAAGACTAGAACTTTTAATTGAGGCCCAAAAAAGACTACAAAATATTCACTGATAAAGCACAGGTAAAATAGAATCAAGTCTCTCGCTCCCCGCTAATTATGCAATTTAATGCTGATCAAATGCAATTTCCAACTCATTCCCAACTGAATAGTAGCAGTCATCTCTAAAAGTTGTAACTGAAATCTTACTGAGTTTCAGTAAATCTAACTCAGTGGGTCTCCTTGGGCAGAAAAAACAAGGTGAAGACAGGCATATGCAGATGTTACATGTTACAAAACTAATGTAAAATGTGCCTTGTCTTTTGAACTTGAACCCACAAAAAATGGGCAGTAAATGATGCATTTAGTTTTTATATAGTACTTTACACCTGAGAAAACTATAAATACTTCACCATTTTATCTTAATGGCATGGACATACTGAAGCATACTCAACACTGCATGCTGAACCAGTTTATCAGATTAAAAGAGGACAGATATATTCTTTTTGAAAGCAAATTATGTGGGAGGGAGGAGTGTTCAAGAGTTTAGCTTATCTTTCATAATCATCTCAAATTCATCATATTGAAGAGCTGTCTCAGGATCTCTGTTACTACAGAATAACTTCTTTATGGATTAGTTTTGCAATAGGGTGTTAAATTGTATACAAACTTTTGCAATGGCGTGCTATCTTTTCAGTTGTTCCAGATTGTGTGATAGATTGTTCCAGAACTGTATCCAGTGTGTTTCTCAAGGTAGATTTAGCTATTGCCATCCCCTGGTCATCAAAACCATAGAAATTAGCAATATTTTACCCCCCACTGCTTGGCTGGTGAGCAGTGGCGTATTGTCACTACAGAAAGCTATCCTATATTTAAGAAACTATCCCATATTTAAAAGAACTTGTGATTTTGAAGCTAATGAGCTTGAGGAATGACTGCAGCTCAGAAATTGTATTTGATGGCTTAATATTTTACTCCATTCAATTAAGTCAAAAATTACATGTATTTTCAACATTCTCTTTTCAACTCACCTGAGAGGGGGAAAAAAGAGTATTTTGTAATCTCTGACTGAAGTCATCCATTTAATACAAATACCATGGTTAGAGTAGCATCACAGAAGGACTCCATAGTCTCCTTTCCTGGAAGATGTCAATTGCTCTAGTCAGGAGAATATCACCTCCAATCTATCACTTAGAAATTGCAATAAATGAATAATGAAAAGTTGTCATCATAATTTTAACAGTACCATCTTCTGCAGAGGCAAGTTTGGGGATTCATTTTCTAAGGGTGAAACTGACAAGCTCTGAATCTTTTAATCAGTAACACTTTCTGAAGCTTGCTGTCTTTTTGTCTCTGTCTATGAAGAACTCTGTGACCAAAACGGGAAATAGTAATCACTAATAAAGTTGAGCACATGGAAAAGTAAGTGACATATGGTGTCAATAAAAAGGCACAGGAGAAGTCAGGTGTATCACTTGATAGACACAAGTGCTTGTCCACACTCTAGAATTTCATTTACTTCTCAGAGCTCCAGAATCCAAGTTAATCTTTAGGAGTGAGAACTGCCAAAAGGCTTACTGAAAATTGTTTGTGTCTGTGACAACATGGATCTCAGGCAACAGAGAAACAAGCTCATCATAGGAACTTGGCTCAAAAAGTTTGAGATAGCAGATTTTCCTCTCATCAAATTGGTTCAGTGACATGGAACTTTCAGGGAACTTTGTCCTTGATGTGTCCACATATCTACAAGTGTGCAACCATAAGAAGCAGAGATCAATCTCCTCAGTCTGTATCATTTTGCTAACTTAAGAATTTGCTACAAATAAAAGCAGCGATAGAAACTTTATTATGACTATGGAATCTGCTTCCCTACTGATGTCAAAACAAAGAGTTAATTAGTCCAGATTTATTTGGGTATTGATCTGTTGCAGAGCTGCAACTATGAAAAAGGCTCTTGTGAGCCTCATAGTATTTCGGAACTTCCCATTCATTTGTATCATGTCACCTGGCCGTTTGCAATATTTTCCTTCTTATGCAGCATTGTCATATGTTTTTTCCCCATGGATTTTCTGCCATAGGAGAAATATTTCAACTAGCACTATATTCTTATATCTTCCTACTAATACAGAGGTCTTAAAAAGCTAATGCAGCATGCAGAGATCCTACCGGTATTAATTCTGCATAATCTGTATAAAATCTTGATTTAAAAAAAGGTTCTAGGCCACATGACTACACTGTAAAATATGAAAGCATGCTGACAAAATTGCTAATGACCAGGAAAAAAACATAAAAATGAAATTTTATTTTAGCAATATTGGCTGTACCTAATCCTGGTCTTCTGCTTGAATTAGAAGTTAATTTACAGTATATTATTTTAAGTAGAATTGTATGCTAAAAATACATGTCTTTAAACTCTCTCCACATATTACTTCTCCAAAACAGTCATGATTGTTGAGTATGTTCATAGTGCTTTTGAATAGACCTTGTACAGTATGTTTGGATGGATTCCCTGCCCAGCTCAAATGAACTGGAATCAAATTATGTTGGCAAGTTTATGGATACTTGGCAAATATAGTTAGTGGAAACATGGACATTTTCTCAAAGAGGCAGTAAGGTGAACAAATTCGCTCATACATGTGGTGCAAAACAACTTCCATTAATTATATTTAAAGAGATTGCTAAGGTATAGCAATTCTCATTCTCAACTTGCAAATTAGGTGATCCATAGCAAAAAAAAAAATCACGAAAGATTGAATTTAAACGAACATAAAAACCCTGTTGTATTTAATGTTGGGGTTTCAACGATGCAAGAGGGCAACCACGCAGAGTAGACCCATGGCGAGATAGGTAGCAAATAAATTTAACAAACAGTGGATACAATCAATAGCATTTGAATCGGCTCTTAAAGGCCGAGATTTTTTGAACAGCTTTAATCTTGATAAAACTACTCGTGGTCTTTTGCAGAAAGGTGGAGTTGCCCTGTCTGTACAAGTGTCAATTGTTGACACATGACAAGAGGGGCTGGAACGCTTGGGGTGGACAGAGGCCTTACGCGAATCTCGGTGCTGCGTGAGATTTTTCCGCGAAGTCTTCTTCTTTGCCTGCATAAGTTGGGGAAATTGGGATGCGACCCGGATCGTCCCCCCCCTTTGAGCCCTGCATAAACTGCGTCTTTAAGAAGCTTCCCTCATTTTCAGCAACGCGGAGAAATACGCACTCTCAACAGCAGACTGCATGCTGATTTTCATATTCCGCCCCTAAAGTCCCGCAATCAAAATGACAAAAAACCCCACAGCTGTTTACAGATCAAGACGGACCTCACCTCGTGGGAACGGAGATGCGGACCGACAAGGCTACTGGGAAATGTAGTTTATTTAGTACATTACGTGCTTACTTCTCGCGACAGTTTGCTTTTCGGCTCATCGCCCTAGATCAGTGTTTCTCAAACTTGGTAGGTTTGAGACGTATGGCTAGTTGGAGAATTCTAGGCCTACACGTCTTAAAGTTGCCAATTTGGGGAAACACTGCCTTAGGTTCTCACAACCAGTGGCCAATTGCATGCATATATTGAGTCCTTTACATATTTACTGAAAGGCAAGCCCATTGAATTCATTTGACTTCCTTCCCAATGTGTAGAGCTTGTAACAAATACACCAAAGAATGTAGCTGTATCACAGTTACCCAAAGGCAATCCACTGATTTCACTCGACATCCTTCCAGATAAGTGTATATAATATTGAAGCTTGAAATAACATAGACATGTATTAAATTGGATGCAATATATATTGGATGACCTGAAAGACCAGTTTAAGGACAGATTGTCCTGGAGAAAAATCTACGTCAGTGGTGGCGAACCTATGGCACGTGTGCCAGAGGCGGCACTCAGAGCCCTCTCTGGGGGCACGCGCACCATGCCCCGGAGATGGCAACCGTCCCTCTTCAAACAGCTGCCCGCTAACCCACCGAGGTCCACGTGGCTGGATGCATCCCAGCACCCATGCACTCACTGGCCTCTGTGTGCAGGGGCCGATGGTGTCAGGCAGCAGCCACTCTGCCCTGGCTTGCCTCACCCCGCAGGACGAGCCTCCTGCCCATTGCTCCACCTGCCAGAGACCCCCTGGATTTCCCCCAACCCTGCCCGGCCCCCACAGGCGTCACTCCCCAGGAGCAACATTGAGGTGATCACACCCACCTTGGCCACACCCACCCAGTCTGCCATGAGCACAACCACGCCCACCCAGTGGGCCACGCCCACTGGCCCTCGGTGATAAATAAGTGGGTTTGGGGCTGCAGTCTGGGCACTCGGTCTCTAAAAGGTTCGCCATCACTGATCTATGTGATCGCTAGGAGCCCAAAGTGAATTGATGTCACATAGTCAAATGCTCAAATCAGAAAAGGGGAAAAAATTAAATAGCTGGGTGAGAATTACCTGGATCTTTTTATTTATTAAATGTATTTATTTGTATCCTGCCTTTATTATTTTTACAAATAAGAGCCCCGTTCTTCATGCATTTATTGAAAATGTTGGATTCCCCAGCTCTTCAATCATAAAACTAAATCCTTTATCGTCCCTCTTCCTGTAAAAATTGATCTGACGTTTTCCAAGTCACAGTCCTTGGGGCTCTTACCATAGAGACGGAGGAAAGCTAGAGCGAAACCCTTGTCTGCTCGCCTAGAGAGAACCATTAAGCGAGGACCTTTTTTTTTTAACCATTACATATTGGACCGGAAACTCAGACTTTCTACCCCACTCTCCTTTTCTCTATCTCCACGAGCAGCTTCGAAAGTGCGTCACTTAGGAAAGCCTTTTCCAGCAGCCCAGGGGCGGGATCCTGCAGAAATGTTTGATGGGGTTCCCTCCTTGGAAGTCCTATATTGGAAAGGTAGCGACGTGTGAAAAGAGATTGCAAAGCTGGGACGCGCTGAGGCTGCGCGTGTCTCTTTCGCCGCAAGAGAAAGAAGAGAACAGGAGGAGCATTTAATCACATAGGGGAAGTGGAGGTGAGTGAATGGGATTTAACGGGGGATCCAGGCGGGGTCCGGAGGAAGGAAAGAACAAACCACCCGATTAGAAGTCGTGTGCAGTAATCTGGGAATGATCTTTTGGACAGAGGTGTCACCTATGGGAGGGAGGCTTGCATTGTATTTCTGTGTTTGTAACGCTTACATAGCGGGTGGAAATTCAATGGGAGAGATGGACTCTTGAATTTGTGGCGGACAGCTAATGCATCGACGGAAGGTTTCACAGATACAAGGTGGCAATCACCAGGGTTTGTAGAGTGGGAGAAGCAGGTGGAATATATGTGAAGAAATCGAATGCTCTTTGTGGTTCAGTGTGGTTCATTGACTTTGCAAAGTGATGAAAAGGGAGGACTAGGCTCAAGAAACAGGTGGATAAGACAGGAGTTGCTTTGGAAGGGGAAAAACAGCAAATGGAATTTGGTTAGGGTTAGGTTTCCAGGCAGCCACCTAACCCTAACCAAATATATATATATGTATATTGCAGAAGAAATTGGAGTTGCCCTCTCCTGCAGTACTTTACTGTATCCTAGTTACGAAATGTGGGAAAGAAGGGTGATCAACAGCTTTATGTTTCAGTAGGCGAAGATGCTTGATGATATTGAATGGCATCTGGGTGGAATGGCATCTGGGTGGAAAAATGTATTATGGTTTCACCTGGTTGATTCAGAAGGGCAGGAAGTGACATGTTTACTGGAAAAAAAATCAGGATAGACTCTGGTTGTGTGTGGGACAAAGCAGTAATATGATTTCAACATTCTCTTTTCCTTGTCATATACAGTATTTATCTTTACAAGGGATTTACAACCTTTAAAAATTATTGGTGCCAAAATTCCAAACTAATGCTGAGATAAACTGGTTCTGTTCTCTTCTGCAAAAACTCTACCATCAGCTTCTCTTTAGAGTTATGCATCTCTTCATTTTTCCTCTCTTGTATCTCAGCAATATTTTTGGCTGTGGGTATTTTCCTATGGAATGAATTCTATGCAAGCAACCAGGGTAAAAGTTGCAATGATACCTTTTTGCTTGGCCTGCTGCTCCAACCAAATACTGAAGAAGTTGATACCTGATTTCTCTGCTATCTTGAAAACATGCTTATTAATTCGGTTCCAAAAAGGAAACGCTAAATAATGATGCTAATGGTATAAAGTTAAAATATACCTACTGCAGCTTATGTATCTAGCACCATCTGTGAAGGTAACTTGGACTGAGGCCCAAATTTGATACAATGAGGAGAGAGCTATGATAATGTAGAAAGAAAATGAGATTGGGAGTTTCTTCTTGAACCTAAAATTATTGAGAACCAGACCTTTAAAGCTTGTGGAGAACCAGTCTAAAGATGAATGAATACATGTGGGCTTACTCCAGAGCGTAGTCTGTTGTACCTCCATTTCCTATTTCTCCCAGATGTTATTCTTGATACAATTTATGTGATGTGCATCTCAAAATCTTTATTTGCCTAATAATAGTATACGTCCTTCATTTCATCCCCCAAACTGGTTTTTCTGGAGTTGGGGTGGATCTATGGCACTGACATGCTTTGTTAATAGTTTGCTTGAAGGTGTAATTAATATCTGCTCCTAAATGGCATATATGTGTCCATATGTCATACAGTATTATCAATAAGGATGTCTGAGGTGTTCTAATTGTGGAACAGTTTTTTGATGTTTTTTGGTCCAGCTTCCTGTTCTGTGGCTGTAGCACTTCCTGCAAAATATAGGGCATTTTTTTTAATGTTGTGTGGCAATCCTTGGGCGAGATGATCCTGTAGGGGTGTGGTGCCATAGCAAGTTGAGACTGAGACCTCCGAGCAGAGCAAGGATTCGGCACAAGCCTGTCAGCTGAGAAACATAATGGATATCATTGGCTGAAAAACACTCTGCTGTCTCTCCATTCACAGGGACAGCTGACAGCATTGCCTCTAGGCTGGGGATCACCAGGGATGGGAAGATGCCCCTGGAGGTGAAATGGCCATTTCCTCAGGCCCCAAGTCTGGCATGGAATTTGGCCAGCAGGGTGATCATGGGATTGGTGGGTACCTATAGCTGCTTCTGGACCAGTGAGTATTTATTATCTCTACTCTATTGACTGATGGATGATTGAAAGATGCTTGACTGATCAAGCAGATCTATGACCCTGAGTTTCCTTGGCTACGTTATCAGGGAGGGTACTTGGAATGTTAGGAACAGCAAAAAGCTCAGGTTGTGCTCATGTTCCATGTGACTGGAAGAGATCCCAGTCTTGTTTCTTCTATGTATAATGCAGTTTTTGGAGAAGATGTCCTGTTTTTCTGAACTCTGGACATTGATTAGCAACCCCAGGAGATTAGGGGGAGGGGAAACAAGAGGGTGGATACTAGCTCATGGACGGATTGATCAGCATATTAACTAGGTTTATATACCTTGCCTTTTCCAATGGTCAGTTTTGTCTGAGGACAAGAGCCACCAAAATTCTTGACTTGAGTCTACTCAGATCAAGTCCAACTCCAGGATATTTGTTTGCAGTTTTCTTGGCAACAGTGAAGAGATAATTTCCATTCCTTTCTTTTGGGATGTTTTTATAACTTTTTGCTTATGATCTTGGGTCTCTTTGATAGAGCTGTAAATTGTTTGAACATCCAAAACATTCTATATATCTGAGCTATATTCTATCTACCTTGCTTCAATCTGAATTAGATCCTGAAAACTCTGTAAGTGGGATTAATAAATAAAATTCATTTGAGTGTTTTATCTAAAATATTGTAGCTGCTGCCTTTCATACTGTTGCCTTGTTGTCTTTTGTTCAGGATATGTAAACAAGCTGAATATCCATAATGAAGAAGTTCTTTATGACCTAATCGAGAAGCCGGTTGGTCCTTGGGGGGAGAACTGACAGACATTGGTAGTCAGGACGTACCTACTGGGTGTAGAAACCCCATGCGATACTCTTCCCTTCCCGACGGTTAAACTCCTTTTGTAACGAGAAAAAAATAGAAACTCTGGGACCTAGTAATAAAACCCCCCTTAACCTCAGTTTGTTCGTTTTCTCCTACGAAGAGGGTAAAGGCAGATCTTCCATTAAGGCTTTTTAATTTGCTGCTATTAAGAACTAAAAATATACGCCTGTAGTTTTACAATTATAATACAAATAATATTGCTATGATTATAATTAACTTCATCTAGCAATAGCAGCAACAATGGCAACATAATTAATACAGGCAAGGAGGATTTATGAATGCACCAAAATAGATGGGTTGAGGCATGCAATGTTTTAAATGAAAAAATGGAAAGGGAAGAAAAAGGAGAAAGGAAATGAGGGAATTGCAGAGATCTGGAGCTTTTACGTTGTTAATTTTTTTAGAAACAGGTGGTTCAGGATTTGGCCAAAAGCAAATGAGAAAGGAAGTAGTATAGTAATTAATGGATCTTGCTTGATCAAATATTTAATCATTTTCAAATTCTAAGTTTATTACTCTGTCTGGCTATTTTTGCAGCAAGAAGGCAGTTGAGGATTTCCAGTGCAAATGATGTTAAATCAAGCAATGCTAGTAAGGGCTGTGAAACAAAAGCACATCTAAAGAGTTTATTTGATTTCAGTTATTTCTGTCTTTCAAAATTTTCTCTGATACTTTTCCTAACAAATCAAATACTCATTTGGAAAAAAACCACCATAATCAATCTCATATTTAAGTCTCTGAATCAATTGTTTTGTCTGTCTGTCCTTCAAGTTGAGACAGGTCAGGAAATTTGGACTACTGAAACTCTACTATTATAGGGTATCTTGAAAGCTTGCCACAATATCCTTCTTCCTCATTTTATACCAAGCAGAATCAAGGCAGGTTTATCTTGAATTTTTTTCTCAAGATTTTTTCACCTTTCCCAGAAAAGTTGACTTGGTTAACTCAATGGTTCTTGCATTCTTGCATTTCTTCCTCAAGAATATATTCATACTCCTGTTCATATATCTAGCAGTATTCAGATATATTTATATTTATATTTAGCTATCTCTCTCTGATTTTTACAAATCGTGATCAAATAAAGTGATGAGACCATGGTACTTGTTTAATTTGTTACTGCTTGTAATAAGTTCAGACCCACTTTGAATTAGAGTTTCCATCACAGATTATTCACAGAA
The DNA here is from genome assembly GCF_001527695.2 of Protobothrops mucrosquamatus. Classification (NCBI taxonomy): domain Eukaryota; kingdom Metazoa; phylum Chordata; class Lepidosauria; order Squamata; family Viperidae; genus Protobothrops; species Protobothrops mucrosquamatus. Next base: position 227,200 of record NW_015386655.1, on the reverse strand, counting down.
GCATCTTTCTTTCAAGAAAATTCAGTGTGATAAAGCTTTTCTGCTCTCAACATTCCAATCAGTTTGAAAGATACAACTTGCAAATTTCTAAAGTGGGCAATCATCCAATCATCCAGTTAAAATTAGAATCTCAGGGTATTTTTTATCACAAAGTCCATTTTTAAAAATCAGATACTAACAATGCTGCAGTACCATCAAAGGTGAGGCATAAGAGAGCCAGTTTGGTGTAGTGGGTAGGATACTAGCCTAGAAACCAGAAAATAGTTCTATTTTTCTGGGTAAGCTTCAGGCCAGTCACTCTCTCTCGGCCTACTAACCCATCTCACAGTGGTGGTGTTATGGGAAAAATACAAGGCAGGAGTATTAGATATGTATGCTTTCTTGAGTTACATATAAAAAGGTGGAGCACATCAAACTACACTACACAACATTACACTCAAAGGTAGCCAGAGGAAAACTTCATTCCAGTTTTTAAAACAGAAACTAACCCACCCTTTCATGTTAAATCGAACCAGTGACATCAAACTCTGGCTCTCCTTTGAATCACAAAGCATTTGAAATAGTGATAGGTGTAAAAAAAAAAACCATTCTTAACTGCAAGGCTACTTCAACAGCTTTCCAACATCACCTGCTTTTTATGCTTGCATTTATTTTTCTGTTTGGTAGCAATAGGTTTGGCTTGATCCCATTAACGTTGTGTCTCCTACAGGTATCCTGAGATTACGACACGTCTGGAACTTGCAGAAGATGCGGTGGTAAATCACGAAGTGTGGCTTTCCCTGGAAAAAGAAGGGGCCCCATTCGGTCCCTGTTGTGTGGGTTTGGTGAACATACGTCAGTACTGTGACATATTTTTATGGCTCTCTTAGGACTCCAACAGCTGCAGATATCTGCTTTACCAAGGAGCTGCATTCTCATTTCTTTAGCCTTGGGCGATGTGTTCCTGTCTGTCGGGGTATGTAGCCAGTTTACTTGATAGAGGAATACAGATAGATCACAATTTGTATGAGTTCAAAACATGCAATATTCAGTTTATTGTAAAATTGAAAGCAGGTTTTTTTAAAAAAATCTTTATTGATTAGCCCTTGAGCAATATCAAAGTGCAAAGTTCCAGCAACAAATCATTACCAAAGTCTGATAAAAGCAGTTTAAAATAAAATTTGATAAAATACAGTTTAAAATGGAACTAGAGTAAAATATGACTTAAGGTGAAATTGGAGTAAAATACGACTTGAAGATGAAATTGGAGTAAAATACAGTCTAAAATGAAATTAAAATAGAGTACAGTAATTTAAAATACAGATAAAATATGATAACAATACATTATATCTTGGAGTCACCCTTGCAATCTACCCCAATCAGTCCCACATATGCAGATCTCAACCGAACCATTTTGTTTAAATACTGTGCTGCCTTAAATGTTATTTTCAAGTTCTGGCCAGTGTACTCCATTCAACAAAACTATACCCCTAGGGTTACTCAGTAAGCAAACCATATATCTGGCTCCATGGACAGAGAGTGGGAGAACATGTCCAGTACAAATTACAGTGGGTTTTAAATCAATTACCCTCTGATCACACAGACGATAACTTCCATCACGTACGTGTCAACGTAAACCTTAAAATCTGTACCGATGACAACATGTGTGCAAAAATGGAGAAAAGGAAGATTCCATTGGAGGAAAACAGTATAAGTTCAAAAAAGATGTTCATTACTACATTGAAGCAAAAATTTCATGTAACTGAATGGCACGAACATGGTTATAGCAACGCTAAAACTAAGATGAGATATTGGGATGGCTGAATTTACAGTGTGCACTATTATAAAAGACACAGGGGAAACAAAAGGGGAAAAAATGAAAGGTGTACCAGCTTTTTGTGGTTTGCAAACATTCTACAACATCTTCTGTGTTACAACCACAGAAACAGAATGTAGATATATGAACTAAGAATTGCAGTCAATGAATGGATTAAGGAATGCAATAAAAATGCATTCCTCTTGGCAGAGTAGCCATTCAGAACAAAACTTTTAAGTTTGTTTAAGAGAGAAAAGAAAAAGAAACAATGAAGTAGAACAAAGGTTTAATGCTGATGTTGCTTGATTTGATTGATTTAAAAACTGAATTTAATGCAATGTTAAAATTACTGTAATATTTACATATACATATAAACATGTTTAAAATGTTCCATGGCCTATTTCTATCAAGCTGGAACCAATTGCCCTATTTTCCATAGAAATATCACTTCGAATAGAGCAAATTAGAATTATGGGACTCTTTTGTGGGATTCATTAACCAAGGCAAGCAGCTCTTGGGATAGAAATGGAGAGATGATATCAGGACCACAGACAGTAGTGCCTGAAACAAACTGAAAAGTAATTTTCCATCTTGAGATCCTCACTAAATATTGAGGCAGCAAGAGGTCTTTGGACCTTTATTTCCCAGTGTTGCACCGTCGTATTTCCATAAAAATAATAGTGACCTATAATGTTTTTTATGGTATCTTTATTAAAAATTACTACAATAAAAAGTTAATACCAATTAAAAAATAGAAGGCGCAGAAAATAAAAATAAAAATACTGTAATAACAAAAGAGAGAGAGAGATGAAGAAATGACTTCCTAACTTCATAGCAAGTGTAACCTATTTTCATAACTTAAAACACATTTTGCACATTTTCTCTTTCTCTTAAAACACATTTTTGCAGAACAATTTATTTCTCCCTAGAAGCCTACCTATCTTAATGTTGCTGAGTAGATCCACTAAAAATGGCCAGTTGCTTTACAGATGGAAAAAGGGTCTCTAAATAAAAAATCCTATAGATACTTATGTCTTCTTTTCTAGGCAGGAATGGCAAGTAGTTTGGTTGGGGATATATGTTTTAGGAGCCCCCCTAGGAGTGTAGGTAAGGAGCTTGCATGTGAGTTGGAAAACCTGGACTAAATTCCTTCTTTTCACAGGAGATGGAGTCTACCAGAAAGGCATGGACTATATACTAGAGAAGCTAAACCGTGGTGACTGGGTGCACATGTTCCCAGAAGGTAGCAGTAGCCGAAAGCTGTCTGGGAACTTGCTGGGGGTTAGAAGGCACAGATGCGTTTCATAACACATTGCTGCCATACTTGGACTGCCAGATTTACTGGGGGACTTGCCATGCACCCAACTGCTCCACATTTTCTCCCCCTTTCTTTTGCAGGTAAAGTGAACATGACCCAGGAGTTCATGCGCTTCAAATGGGGTAGGTATTTTTCTAAGAAGTGAGGTGCATTCTGGAGTAACCCTGTCGCCTTTCATTCTGCTTCTTTTTCTTTCTTCCAGGTATTGGGCGTCTTCTGGCTGAGTGCCGTCTGCACCCCATTATACTGCCACTCTGGCATATAGGTGAGGCCTCAGTAAAAAGTGTGGGGTGAGGTGGAGAGAAGGGGAGGCAGAATTTGCATAGTGGCTGCCAATTATAGTTGCCAGAATAAATGTGAGGCAGGTCTCTCCAACCTTATTAATCCTCTAACACCTATTTAGGAAGAATAATATCAGAAGAGGTGGCTCTTCTCATTCAGGACCATAATAGTCTTGAAAGTGAAGCAGATGTGCTCAAGGAAGCTGGCAGGAACTCACAAGTCAGTTAACCATCTGATGAAGTCATTTGTGATGGCTTAGTTAGAAGATAATAAACATATTTGTTTGAAAGTGCCACAAGGTCTTTTCTGCCCTAAAGTAACACGACCACAACATGACCTTACTGGTTGATACTTTCCTTTTTGGAAGTAGTTTTCTGAGAAGGAGTCCATTCAAGAAGATTATTTTAAAAGGTAAAGTGGCAAAGCACTGCAGAAGGACCTTTTTGTATCTGCTAGCTCCTTCCATGAGCAGGCAAAGAAGCGCTGCAACTGTGGGCACTCTGGAACAAACTCTTTCCCGTCCACATATGCAAGCTGAACTTTGGGAATCGTGTTCTTTGGCCAAGTCCCTTGGATGAGTACAGCTCTAGTGTGAATCTATTTCCTCAAAGCACATCCATTCAACTCCCATATCCAGTGTGAGGATGCCTCATTGCTTCATCTTAACGACATATCCCCCTGATGCAGCCCATAGTCTGTTTTGTATTTCGTATTTATCTGATCTGTTTTCTCCCAATACAAGGCTTGAGATTTGCACAATGCCTGAAGCTTCTGGGGCTACAGAGCTGATGATGGGGGGGGGGCTGGGGTCTGCCCAGTTCCCGTTAGCCACTTTTGACTACCTTCCCTCCCTTCTTCCTGGTTCCCTGTGGTGGGTATTGACCAGTCATGCAAGGATCCAGTACTAGTCCTGCTGCATGTCAGAGAAGATCCCACAGGGTGGGTGGGTGAGTGATTGAAATGGGCTCTCCTTCATCTTCATACAAACTGCCAAGATGCCACGGGAAGGTAGGGTGACTTCAAAACCAGCATCATTACTGTGCTGCCTGTGGGTCACAAGAGAGCTAGTGCTGGCCGAAGCAGTCAGATTCTTTCTCCCCTCCCAGAGTCCAAGCAGTGCACCAGCTGAAACAAGAGACTTTGCTCTTGGTGCTTTCCCCTCCCGGATCTTCTCTGTGATCTGCCCAGAGCCCATGTAGGAGGCAGCAGCGGCTGAAGCAGGAAGATCCTTGCACTTTATCCAACACTGCCTCCCCTCCTCATATGATGTTAGCAGACTGCAGAGAAAATGTCGGATGGGAATGTAAATAAGACTGAAGATATACTTGCTATAAATAATTTTACTGTCACAAGCATACTGTGCTACCTGCCTGCCCTTCCCACCAACAAGTGCCAGGTGTGATCCTACCAATTGCAGGTATCACCTGTGTACCTGTTTCATGGGATATAGTCTCTGTCCAATGTGAATTAGGTGTTACAGGTGACCTTTGCTGGGGATAGCAACAAGAGAGAACAGGAAGCAATAAAAAATTGTCATTATGGAATCCTGCCCCTCTTGCATAAAGAATAGTAATTGGTGCTAGTTTTTCCACACTCAGCAAAAGGAAGTGGGAGTCCTGGTGGGAGGGAAAATGCAATCATAAATTGCTGCATCTAAAACTTGCTCCACAGTAAGCTCTTAGGACATTGTCACTTGCTGGTCTCATTACCCAAGCAGAAGAGAAATCAGCTCTCAGGACAGAGCAAGATATGCTAGCAGGAAAGCACATTTAAAACAGTTAAATAGATGTGTCCTCAGGTCCCAATTTCATGATAATAATAAAGTATAACTTTACCTTTCTATATTTTATTTTGACTAGGTTTAGGTAATACGGAGAGCAAAGTTATATATGTTTAATGCTGATGCTGCTGTCATAATTATTCTAAACAGGCAGCAGCATCCATGGAAAGAATATCAAAAATCAGCAGGATGGAGGGTGGAGCATCATAATGCAAGTCTCACCCTTTTTGAATGTGCATGTTTAAATGGGGCAGGGCGTGCATGGCAGTGCTCCATCTTCCTTCTTGCCAATTTTTTCCTTCCCACCTCTCTAGATTGAGAATAGGATAGAGTGTAAGCATTGCTAAAGATCCCAGATATCCACGGTCATGATGAAAATGCTGAAAGCCGATCTTAATAAAATCTAGAAGACTGCACAATCCCCACCTCTTGATTAGAATTTTTATAGTAAGTGCCAAACTGTGTGAGGGTGAGAGAAACTGGGTTGCAATGATCCTGTTTAAATAGAATAACACCATTAGGAAAAACTTCTAAGAACGTCTGCATAATTAGCTGAGCATAGAACTACATATCTATGTAAACTAGTTGCATTAGGAACATGGAATACAGGTGGTCCTCAACTTAAAACAGTTCATTTAGTGACCGTTCAAAGTTATAACAGCACTGAAAAAAGTGACTTATGACTGTTTTTCACACGACCATTGCAGCATCTCCGTGGCCAGGTGATCGAAATTCAGAGGCTTGGCAACTGACTCATATTTATGACGGTTGCATTATCCTGGGGTCATGTGATCCCTTTTGTGATCTTCTGGCAAGCAAAGTCAATGGGGAAGCCAGATTCATTGAACAACCATGTTACTATCTTAACAACTGCAGCGATTCCCTTAACTCTGACAAGAGAGGTTGTAAAATGGGGCAAAACTCACTTAACAAATGTTTGACTTAATTTTGGGCTCAGTTGTGGTCATAAGTCAAGGACTACCTGTACTGGGGGTTTAGAACTGCAGGTTCTTTGAGATTATATTGTACATACATATGTAGGAATCTTGTTTTATGTTGTCATTTGACATCCCTGCAAGGATCAGGGTTTGGATCAAAAATAACTATTCTGTCTTTCAATTTCCCTAGGAATGAATGATGTACTCCCCAATACACCCCCTTATGTGCCCCAGGTTGGACAGGTAAGGGGTTTGGGGTTGCTGGATGGAGGAGGGGAGAAGGGATTCCAATTGGCATGGAAATTGGGAAAGTGGAAAGCACTGCATCTAGAAATCGTCATGAGAAAAGTGTCATTACAGGATGTTTTTCTTCTGTACAGAAAATTACCGTGTTAATTGGGAAGCCATTCAGTGTCCGCCCATTGCTAGAGCGTCTGCGGGCAGAAAACAAGTCGGCGGTGAGTGCAGAGGGAAAATACTGGGAGAAATGCACTCCATCGGTGGTGATGGGACAAGTATTACGTGGAAGAGGTTGAAAGCATGGTGTCCACAGGCAACAACCACAAAAGCTTCCATAGAAGCTCAAAACATTACATTAAAAAAACCTGAAATTATTTTTAAATCTTATGCCAGTCACTGAAGAGCCTGCTAATGCTGACTTTATTGTGGTCTCCTTAGTCTGATTCACATTGGACTCTTGACAATACAGTGAGCGTACTAGATGAGAATTGTTTAGATTTGTACCTTTTATCTGGCAAGCATCAGATTGGGAACGGTTGTGCACTATGGCTCTAGCAAAACGGGCTTTTGATGTGGCAAGGCATTAGCTGGATTCATACCCTCTACTGAACCATAATCTAGCCTGTGTAGTTTGGACTCCGCAGAATGTGTGTACACAGCCAAACCAAAGCCAAACTCTTGTTGATGATTTAACATGGTGTGTGGACCCAATAATTATAAATATGCTTGCATTGCTTTGTTGATTTTGGCTCTTTCTGGTTATAGATGGAGATGCGCAAAGCCCTGACTGATTTCATTCAGGAGGAGATCCAGGCCCTAAAGGAACAGGCTGAAAGACTGCATCAGACTTTCAAGCTACAGAGCTAGTGTTGACTAGACTAAGCAGAAGCTCTGTTACTGAAACATGGATTATGCAGTTGTGGTCTATGGCAAGAAATGTAGTCTTTGCACGGACTACTTTTAACTCATCGCTTTTAAGTTAAATTTTCTCATTTCTCCATCTACCGATACCATCCACACACCCTGCTGCAGATGGAGTGGCATTGCATGCAGAAGATTGGATGAAGGCTTCAATACCCCTTGTTGAGCTTCAGGCTCTCCTGACTGTACTGCTTTGGTGTCTGCCTCCCAAAGGGAGGGACTTGCAATGGCTACTGTATGTAGTTCCCTCTTGCTAGAACCTAGAGGTGCTGGGACAATTGCTGGTAATGCAAGAACAGGAAGAGGAAGGGATGGGGGAAGGAAATCTGTCTCCATCCTCTTGCAGATATCTCCACTCATTGGAGGAATACATAATGCATTTTGTAAATTTCCTCTTTTTGTAGAATATTGGTTTGCAAATGGTTTTATACTTGAAACTTCCCCAATAAATGATTCACACCTGTTGCAGCCTGGGTTAAGCTCCGAAGTGCCAGGGATTAAAGTTTTCTGCACATAATTCAGGTATCTTCATAGAGGAAAGTGTTTTATAGTACCTAGCAAAAGACCCTCCATTTGCCAATAGATACACCAAATACTGTAGGTTGTGAAAAACAATTAAGGCACTACTCTTAAAAACAAGCAAAACAAGTTGGCATAAACTTTTCGATTAAATTTAATCAGATATATGAATGTAACCCAGATTAGAAGCATACAAGTACCATGTCTATGGAGACAGAGTGGATGTTAGGCACTGATGACAGGAAAATAAATACAATATTAGAGACTGTGGTAATTATTCTTTTTCCCCCATTTAGTTGTGTCTGATTTTTGAAGACTGCCTGGACAAGTTTTCTTTGCAAGGTTTTTCAGAAGCAGTTTGCTATTACCTTCGAGAAACTGACTAGCCCAAGGTTACCTATACCACTATATCAAACTGACTCTCTAATTATCCATTAACAATGGATATTCATAAAATTTTGAACAGTCACAGATGTTATAGTGATCTACCAATTTACATAAAATGTAATTAAAATGTTCAACCTTTGACCCCATTAAACTATAAAAGATGATCTTAGATCAGTACAGTACTTTAGGACAGTGGTCCCCAACTTTTTTGGCACCAGGGACCGGTTTCGTAGAATTTCCCCATGGACTGGTGTGTGTGGGGGGGAGCATGGTTTCAGTTTTGATCGCTCACCTACCTCTCACCTCCAGCTGTGTGGCCTGGTTCCTAACAGGCCACGGACCAGTACCGGTCTGTGGCCCAGGGGTCGGGGGGGGGGGTCTCCTGCTTTAGGGGAGTATTCAATATAGCACTGAGAAAATATCCACTGTAAGAAAAGGCGGTGTCTTTCTGTCTGATACTTAGATAGCAATGCAAGAACAGCTTCTGGCAATTTAGAACAATTTAGAACAACTTCTACCTAAAAGCACAACCCAGTGAGAAGAGACCTTAAATAGCAGGTGTTAGGTATGTTTGGAGTGATAGAGTCAGGCTGGCAGAGAAAATTTGTCCAGGGTAAAGCCTCTGAATATAATGAATGGGATTTATATAAGAGGAGTAGGACTTCTTATCAGATTGTGTGCCTTGTTAATTAGGGAGACTGGGAAGGAAATGTCCACTCCCCCTTTTTTTGTAATGCCCATTGAAGGTTTCTATTGTACTAGTTAATTACTATTATCCCATTTACAAGTGCAATCCCTTCATAACTGACATCAGGCATTGAGTATTTTGTAAATCTATTATTAGTGCAAATATAATATCAGGAATTCAGCATAACTGAAGTGTGTATTATGATTTATGATTCTCCACATTACAGCCCACAACTTGATAATGTCTGTGTAAATCAACCTATAAGCCTTTGGTGACTGCAGAACAAAGACCATTTCCTTCTCCCCCACTCCCATCCAGAGCTTGTCCATCTGTGTACAAATTCCATTCATTTTAATAGTAATAGAATAGGGCTGGAAGGGACCTTGGAGGTCTTCAATTTACCACCTTTTTTGCCACAGTTGTTAAGTGAATCACTGTAGTTAAGTTAGTAATGAGATTGTTATGAGAATCCAGTTTCCCCATTAACTTTGCTTGTCAGAATGTGGGACACTATAACCATCATAACTATGAGCCAGTTGCCAAGTGTCTGAATTTTGATTATCCCCATTGACCATGGGGATGCTGCAATGGATGTAAGTGTGAAAAACAGTCATAAGTCACTTTTTTTAGTGCCATTGTAACTAAATCAACTGTTATAAGTTGAGGACTACCTGTAGTTACAAGCCTAAAATCTTTCAGCAAGTTTCTTGGAAATTTAAACCTAGCTCTCTTCACTCAGTCCAGGATTCTTAAATCATTGCACCCACTGATTTGTTAATGACCAGAGGCTTTGGGGATTATAGCTAAAACATCAACACTAACAAGTTGCTTGCTACCTATATACGAATATATAATTTCTGCATAATGTAATTTCCTCCACATACAGGAGAATGCACTCTGAACTTGTTTAAAGTACATTCCTCGATATCAGTAAAAATTTAAGCAGAGAACAGGTTACACTTTGCTTCTTCTCACTTCTCTCCAACAGCCGCTCCTTTTTCCAACTGGAAACGAAGACAGGGATTTCTAACACCAATGACACCCCCCCTTCACGATTATACGTCTATGGAGATTCTCAGTCATCCAGTTCATGGTTGTCCCAAAGGTGCTTTTTCAAGAGGCAATTGGACTTTGTTTTTCTTTGAAGACATTTCGCTTCTCATCCAAGAAGCTTCTTCAACTCTTCCAGTTGCCTCTGGTTTCTCACGAGTACAAAATTCTCCACTGGTCCTGCCTGGGCGCAAGACCATGTTGCATATTCTGCGGTGTTTTATTTTGGAGGAAGTCCCAGAGTTAGTATTTTTGGGTGGAAGCCACTTTCGTGCCGCTGGTCGTTATTTATTAAAAAAATAAAATAATCATCACTCTAACCCAAAGTCGGCTTCAAAGCGATTACGGATTTAAACAGGCAAAATTGAGTTTTGCTGAAACGTGCAGAGACTTCCCATCCCGGGAAAGGAAGTGGCGGGCAGCATAAATAAAATCCCTATTGGCTCTTGAAGGTCCCGCCTCGTCCTCTAAATGGATGTTCCCCTAAGGCCGGTAACGCCCTTCCGGGTTCTGATTGGCTGCAGCGGGCCGGGAAAGCAGGAGAAGAACTATCCGCGGAAGGGAACAGGAAGGAAGATGGCGTTGCGGTGGGTTGCTGGGGTTTTGCTGCTGAGCCTGGGGCTGGTGGCCGCGCACACCGGGCAGGTGCCCTTGCTCGCTTGGTCGAGTCACAGGTATGTGGGACTCTGAAATATTCTACGTGGGTAATTTGAGGTCACGGGGATTAGAGTCACGGGAGATCGAGGCGGCCGAAGGGATGTATTGGAGCTTGCTTTGCGTGGATAGCCACCCGAGTCTTTATTTTCGTTTTTGTTCCTCTGGATCGGTCCCTTTATCCACACCTTACGGCTCTGGATGTTTTAAACCTCTTATTCCTGAGATGCAAACCACCAATGCTGCAACCGCAGGTATTTGTATCCCCCCCCCCCTTGAAGACTTGTCTCGAGATGAGTCTAGATTTGCTGCAATTATACTGCGTGTGCAATTGTGGGAAACCTATGAGATGGTCTCATGATCGCAGATTATTCCAGCCATTAGCTATTCTGGCTCATGATACTATTTTTGGGGACAATAAGAAATCCCCCTTTTGCTATATGGACCTGGAAGAACATTGTGAAATACAGCTCATTGATCTGCGCTGTGTTTCGGATTTTGGAGTTTTTGAGATGTGTGTTGTTAGTATAGGGTGAAAAAAAGAGTTTTGGGGGTGCTATTGTGTTAAGGGGAACTGAGATAATGAATAGCTTAGTTTTTTTGTGGTATTACTAGTTTCTACCAACGAGATTGTAACTTTTAGCAAAAGTATCATTTACAAATTATGTCTTAGTTCCAAGGAGCCAAGATGACATTTTTGACATTGCATGGACATAGTATTTAATTTACATATAATAGTTTTTTTCTCCAAAGCAATCAATACAGTTTAGTGCTTCAAGGTGGACTTTTCAAGAGCCATAGGATTTTTTGCATCTCTGTTACAGTGTACAGAAAAAGGATATTCCACCCTCTTATTAGAAGAGTTTATTTCCACCAGTTTTTAGATATAGGAGAAGGCAATCGTTCAACATTGGTTTTTCCATTCTCCTTTCCATTCCTTTCATTTTGGTATATCAATCAGAATCTACATTCCTCATAATTTGCTCTTCTTTTTTAAAGCACAGTGTCCTCATTTGATTACATTTCCCTTTGTGCTATTGTTGTCCTTGCCTTGGGAGATATAATTGTATTGTGACCAATTGCAATTAGTTAAGAGACATATTTTAAAAAGGTAATGCAAAACAAAACCAGGTGATGTGATGGGATTTTTATTTACTCCTCCACTCAATAGTTTTAAATAATATTTTTGAGACTTTGACAACTTAGGTGCCACTATATTTTAGAAATTCTATGAGAATGTGTTGGCATGAAATTCTCTTCTCCCCTCAAAAGACTTTTTAGAATAAAACTTGGCTGTACGTAAAAGATATAGTAATGTATTATTTTGGTCTTTTATCATGGCTGCTAAGCATTCTCATCTTAATGTTATTGCAATTCAAGCTAGAGGAATTTTCTTAATGAGCAGATATGGAATTCTAGTTGGGCTTAAGCCAGTTGATATGCAGAAGTTGTAGAAACTGAGCAGTGGCCAAATATGGAACCTAAAAGCTCATAGAGCTTTTCTTTTTGGCTTGTGTGGTGAGCAAAATGCTAATTTTAATCCTGCATGTTCTATCTGTGTCAGCATCATTCCCTAAACTGGTGTGATCTGAACATGTTGACCATTGGTATTTGTAACATCCTGGCAGTAGGCTTTCTGGGGTTTGTGGGAATTGAAGTCCTGTACACATGAAGACATCAGGCTGGAAAAGACTGTGATATTATAAGATAAAGATAAAAGCTTCTGTGAAAGAAAATTTAGCTTTTCTCCTTTTGACTTTTCCCCCCTCTATCTTGTGAGCACAGCTCCTTATGGTCCCCTTTGGCAGCTCCACATGAGGGTCATGTGGTGACAGAAGCTCAGCTTGCATCTTTACTGGACTCAGCAGTAGACAATGGCCCTCACAATGTATTGCTGTTCCTTCAGGAGAAAGTAAGTTATGGTGACAGGCTTCTTCATTGTATTTATGTCAGTTCTTATCAGTGGTTGCATGCTGACCTGTTCATGTAGACTTTTAAATATTTTTTATTATAATCTATGAGAGCGTAAAAGTCTTTTGGAAATAACCTTTTTACAAGTAGTTAATAATTCTATAGATTTCATTGTCCGAATACTGATTTTGTTCTTTTGGGGATTCAATATATATGTGGGGGGGGAATGCTTCCTGTTTCTTGAGAGTGCACATGGCAATAAAAGGAAGCTTCTTTGGCTTAGTCATGTTTACTGGGAACCTTGTGATATTCGATCACTTCTTCACTACATTTATCAGGATCTTTGTTAGCCAATGTTTACTGAACCTACGTGTAGGATGGGGTATTTCTTTTTTCCCTCCCATTTTAACATGATAAAATAATAATAATGCAGGTTCTCCCTAAACTGAAGCAGCGGTTTCTGTTGAAAGCTCCTTTTGCCCATTTTTTCTTTTGATCTGGTCTGTAGGTTTGAAGTAAAATCAAGATGGCTTCCTGTCAAAATATAAAATGTTTAAAATGCTGTTGAGAGAGAGAGAGAGAGAGAGAGAGAGAGAGAGAGACTGAAGGTTTAAAACAATTTGTCTTCCCTTACAGCTTAGCATTGAGGATTTCACAGCGTATGGTGGAGTATTTGGAAATAAGCCAGATAGCGCCTTCCCCAATCTGGAGGTGAGGAGAATAATTGGGAATTATAAATTATGCTGCATCACCTATTTTTCTTACTGTGCATGCATTTGTGTACATCAACATATCTGTGTATGTATATGCATATGTGTATACACAGAGCGCAAGAGTGAAACCTTCATTTAATGTACTGTTTGGAGGAAGGGGGATCGATTGCTCCTGAAGGTCTGTTAAATCTTAAATTATATCAAGTTATGCTAATTATTTCATTTGTGTAGTGTCATAAATCTCATGAGTGAGATAAAATCAACTTGAAAAATAACATATATTTGGCTGCGTTAGTTGGACTCCTTCAAATATAATGCACTTGTTTAATTAGTTCAGGATGGAAATTTAGCCTTCCCATCTGAAGTCTGAATGGAGCTCCCGGAACTGAGTTTTCATTATGACTGTTTTTCCATTGGGCTACTACTTCCAAGAAGTAGTAAAAAGAGGATCTTAAAATACAGTCATAGAATTAAAATTTCCATTGTGTCCAGTTACAATTTCTTTTCTTTTCCTTGTACTATAAGCTGGCCCAGTGGCTTCTTGTTTCTTAAACATGTGGCAGCAAGAGACTGGAAGCCAGAAAAATAGGTTATTCTGCTGTATTAAATAAAATGAAAAAGGAAGAGAAGCCGTTGTGGGGTTTTGTTTAATGAAAAGCAGCAGGATCACTGGTGTGTTTTATTTTAAGTATGTTTGATCAGGATCTCCCGAGAACTGCATTCATATTCTGTCTCAGTTGTATAGCTTGCAAACTCTCTCAAGCTAATCTTGTAACAAACGATGTCTGTGAGAAAATGTCAGTTGGAGAGAGAGAAAAGTTTCCCCAGCAGTCTTGAGCTTCTAGGAAGGAAAAGAAATAACATTCAGATTTGATTTGAATTCTAGCCATAGTCTTAAAATCTAATTACGTATTCAGCCTAGTGAATGGGTAAGGTCTCTTTATGTCACTTAAAAAGGGGGGGTTGAAGATATTTAGATTTAGGCTCAATAAGGGGCTGTTTCCTATCTACTATTCAGTTTTCCTTTGTATGACATTCAGAATCATTTAAAAGTAATCATCAGTTTTCCACATATGAGTTCACATAAATAAGCTGGAATATACAATGATAAATGAAAGTCCTGTACTTTAATACCAATGCTATTTATTTCAAACTGCAAATTACAAATGGAAGCTTTAAAAGATTCTAAATGTTTCATTTATCACTTCTTTTCCTAACCCTAACCCATTCATGCAACAATAGGCTGTTTAGACAGTTGGTCACTGAAAATTACTGGTGTGATTTCTTGCCAGATATTGGTGATAAATGAAAAATGGGCTATGGGAGACATATTGAATTTTGGGAAGGATGCATTTGGTCCCTGACTATTAATCTGCATTTAATTCTTAATCCTGAAATTACATGTTTTTCTCAGAACTTATCTATGGTACACATAGTTATAACTGCGATGGAGCCTGCCCATGGTCACTTAACCAACCTTATTTTATGTCCTTTTCTGTGGCAGTCATAAACATGGTCATTAAATGAACCCATTATTTGCTATGGGGCATTTTTGACAAAACCCAGAAGTAATTGCCAGGTTTTGGAAAAACCGTCATAAAATGTGGTCATGTGATCGCGGGATGCTACAAACGGCAGTAAATGCAGTCCTGTTGCCAAGCTCCCGAAGTTTGGTCATGTGACCATGAGGGGTTTTGACTTTGAATCCAGATCATAGGTCTTCTTTTCTGGGTCCATTGTAATTTCAAATGGTCACTAAGCCACCAGTTGTAAGTCAAGGACTACCTGTAATGCTGAACTATTAGACTAGAATGCTGAATATTAAAGTAAACTCTGCCCATGGCTTGGATTGAGATGCGGTCAGTAGCTGTTGAAAAGCAAAATATTATAGCACTAAAAGATGGACAGTGATAATGAAAACGTGCCAGTCCTTTTATTAACAACGTATTTTGGGACACCCTGTTGGTATAGATCTGACTGTTTCATTCCTTCCCATCAGAATGCCTTAGGAACAGCTCCCTCTTCTTTAGTGCTTCCTTCTGTCGACTGGTTTGCAGCTGGTGCTGTGCCTGCCTTTTTGAAGGCCAAACTGGGCATTTCACCTCTTCATGTGGACCAGAACACTCTGCAGGAGCTGCGACTCAATGCCAGCCTTCCTGCCTTACTGATGGTGCGGTTGCCTTATACCACTGGGTAGGTACTCAGTCTTGTGGTCCTTTTTTTGTTACTAAGACTGCAATATCCTCCCCTCTTGTGCATATGTGCACGCAGATATTGTAGGGTGCATCCGCAGGGCTGTAGGTGATAAAGGGATACATTGACCTCTTTGGGGAAGGCATGAGAGATTGCGGTGACTCATTCCTGGGAAAAAGGAAAGCGGGAGAAATAAGCTCAAAATAAACCCGCCTTGATTTTGTTTAGTATGAAATTGGAGAGACTTTTCAGGATTCAGTTCTTATACAAAAAAGATTAATTCTGGAATCCCTGCCTTGCCTGCTTTTTGACATGGCCTACTTCAGAGGGCTGACAGTCTTGAAAGCGTGTCCAAGTTTTTATCTGTTCCATCTTGTACTAACCCAAGGCTGGATTATTTTGAATTTCTTTCTCATTCTTCCCTCTATCCCTGTGTAATTTCTCTAATGACTCTCTCATACCTTCCCCCCCCCAGTCAGTTTTCCAATCCTTTACATGAGAAACAACTTCCTATTGATCATTACATGTTAACATTGAGATAATCTGTTACCATTTCTTGCTCTTGTGGATCCAGTTTATAGCATTCATTTCCCCCAGAAATCAACTTCTCCAACTTACTCTGCAGTTCCTATTTCCCCCTCTGTGTAGCTTATCTTGGTAGTTTACCTTTTGTACTTTTCCCCTTGCCTTCTTCCCCATACCTATCGGGACACATGCATGTCGCACTGCCTTCAGGTTTTTCAGTCGCCCTCCACTGCACAGTCTCAGAAGGTTGAGCTGGACTCCCTTCCACATGAGGTAGTGAGAAGCAATGTGGCTCCTGGAAATCTAGGCCAGACTTTCTCCCTCTAACTACAGGAGAGTATCATTGATAAGTACTGGTAGTCCTCGACTTACGGCCACAATATTTATGTTGCTAAGTGAGAAATTTGTTGTGAGTTTTGCTCCGTTTTTTTTTTTTTTTGGCCACATTTGTTAAATGAATTGTTGCAGTTGTTAAATTAGTAACACCGTGGTTTAGTGAATCTGGCATTCCCATTGATGTTGCTTGTCAGGTCGTCACAAAAGGCAATCGCATGACCCCCGGGACACTGCAGCCATCTTAAATATGAACCAGTTGTCAAGCATCCAAATGTAAATCACGTGACCACGGGGGATGCTGCAATGACCAGAAATGTGAAAAATGGTCATAAGTCACTTTTTTCAGTGCCGTTGTAACTTCGAATGCTCACTAAATGAACTGTTCTAAGTTGACTACCTGTAAAATGGAAGAATCTAGAGTCACAGAAAGGGAGGCTGGAGATGTTTTTTGTTAACAAGCTGTAATCTCTCTCTTCCTCTCTCTCCTCTTTCTTCTCCAGCTCTAGTCTTATGGCCCCGAAGGAAGTTTTGACCAGCAATGGTAAGCAACAGCTTGAAAACCTTAATCCATTGGGGAAGAATGGCTCCCGAAGCATTTTAGGTGGGCCTGCAAAGTTGATCTGCTTGGAATGTCCTGGTGTGGGATTCTGGTTCATAGAGGTATTCTTGACCTACAGCCATTTGTTTAGCGACCATTCAAAGTTACAGTGGCACCAAAAAAAGTGACTTAGGACCGGTCCTCATATTTATAACCATCACAGCATCCCCACAGTACACGGTCAAAATTCAGGTGCTTGGCAATCAGCATGTAATTACAACGGTTGCAGCATCTTGGGTTCATGTGCTCACATCCATTTGCGATTTCTCAGCTGGCTTCCAACAAGCAGAGTCCGTGGGGCAACAGATTGTAAAATTGTCCACGACTCACTTAACAACCATCTTGCTTAGCAACAAAAGTTCTGGTCCTAATTATGATTGTAAGTCAAGGACTACCTGTGTTTAGTTTATGGTAGCCAGCTGTATGGCACTCTTATAGCAGTTTGCTTTTTGCCATACAGACTAGCTTATACAAACGACAGAATCAAGGCAAGTTCTCACTGACAAGGGACAGCAGCAGCCTTAAGTGAAGTAGAGAGGTAAAGAGCAGGCATGCAGGCTGGGTCAGATTCAAAGATGGCAAGAAGTGCTGCTTGCCTGAGGCTGTTTATTCATGCCTGGGCTTTAGTCTTTAGGCTGGAGGCACTAAGGCCACTTTTTTCTTCTAACAAGATGTCTTCTTGCAGATGAGATCCTGGGGCAGGTTTTGAGCGCTCTTCAGTCAGAAGATATTCCCTACACAGCTATCCTGACTGCTCTACGGCCTTCCAGGGTATGAGGTCCTTCTGATTGCCCTGTAGTTGCTCTTTTTGCTCTCCTTTCCCCGTTCTTGGGAATATAGCGTTGTCTGAATGCCACATTAATTGGCTACTTTTGAGTCTGAGACAGCTTGATAATAGGCACGTGGTTCACATTACAAATATTAAAGAAAAGTAAAACAGTGATAATTAAATTATGCACAAAGAAATGGTGAAATGAGGAGGAAGACAACAAAAAGCATTTAAAAAAATATTAATCTTTTTGTTAAAAGAATTAGCAATAAGAGAGACTGAGTTAAATTGGATTCTGCCAAAGCAAAATTTCCAGAAAATGGATGTCTGTGTGGATGTCTGGGAACATTTATTTACCTGCTTATCAGCTTTATTCCATGCCTTTATTATATGCAATTCAAGCTACATAATGTTCCCCCTTGTTTTCCTCACACTGATAACACTGTGAGGTAGATTGGACTGAGAGAGAGAGCGACTAATCCAAAGTCATCTGTGCTTAATACCAGATGAGAATGTGGTCTCCTGTTTCTAGCCCAGCTCCTAAACCATTGCACCAATCTGGGTCTCTAAAGCAACCCTTTCTGAGGTACCTAAACCAAAGTCTTATGTAGCTGAAAGCTCCACGTGACCTCTTACTGGTGCTCCAGAACTTGTGCTATAAGGAGTGAGCCAAGTAACATCAATTTAAAAATTCATTTAGATTCAGCGGCAATAATGAAATATAATTACTCCTCGAATATTTGATCATTTGTTCCTTGCTGTTGCTATAAAAATTATACTTTGATAGCAACTTTTGGGGGCTAGTATTGGAGAGCAGAGGGAACTTTATCCTTGTCTGCAAACCCAAACATTAATCTTAGTCTTTTCTGCCCTGTTGCATTCTGTCCATCTTTATTTTTTACTCTCCACTCTCTGATAAGGTGACTTTTGGTGGGGTTTTTTTAATGTGTGGTATTATAATTCTGTTTGTAATTCGGGGAAATGCTGGTTGTGTGATACAGCGTATGAAGAAGGGAAAATTCCCCTCCAGGTTCTCCGGGATATTTCTGATGTGGCTCCAGAGAAGCTAGGGAGACAGCTGCTTCAGAAGGAGACAGTATTTGCACCCGTTCATTACTCCAAAGATGGGATCACAAGGATACTCTTTTGGGCCAGCAATTTATCAGTGACCATCAACAAGACACTATTTGACCTAACCAATTTAACCTTTGGGCCTAGTGCTGTGGTTGATGTGCAGGACTCTACATGGAATTCCAGTTTTTCTGAGTAAGTTGGGGCAAGGGCTGTGAGGGTGGTGGCAGGCTGATGATGGGATATTATGAGCTGGTGAAGAAAGTGTGGATAGGTGGGGTGGGAAGTTGCTGGCTGCCATGAGTTGGAGGAGGAAGTTGGGTACACTTTTATAAATAATGGGATTCATCTTTGAATCATTCAAGCTGGCATGTCAGTCTGTAAATATTTGATGTGACTGTGCTTCTGCTAGTTAGGGGGTGTGAAGGATCCTGAATTCTGGCCTTTCTATATCATTAGGATAGCTCCATTTTGCCTCACATCAAGAACTGGCTGCATTTTGCCTCCAGGTTTCTCAAATTTTACAGATTATGAATGAAATTTAAACACACACACACACAAAATTGGGGGAAATAATCTCTGGGATTTTTGTGTGTCATGCCAAATTCTAAATTGGCACATGGGTAGTCCTTGACTTATGACTGATTGTTTAATGATCCAAGTTACAATGGACTTTTAAAAAGCTACTTATGAACCATCATCAAAGTTAGACTGCCACACTTCACCACATCCCACCCTGTGGTCACCTGATTGCATATCAGGTGCTTGGCCACACTCGCATTTACGATTGATTGCAAAAATCCCACAGTCATGTGATTGCAGTTGGTGATATTTTTTCCATTTTCCATCAGAAAATGGCAAAAATACCATTGGATATGCTTGATTCACTTAACTTCATGGTTTGCTTAATGACCACTTTCATAAAAATGGTTGTAAAATCAAATCTGGACACGTGGTTTGATACAACCACAACAACATATGACTAAAATTCCAGGCTCCATTGTGGTCATAAATCAAGGACTACCTATATTAGAATCATACTTAAAGCTTGCCCAGCACTAACTAAACATTATGTAAGTCTTTAGTAAATATGAAGAGGGGGTGTATAGTTTGGGACTGGTTATATAAATAAATTATAATGAATTCTGCTTTCTCTCCATAGATTAGTACTGAAATATGAAAAAATAGATCGGAAACCATTAAGTATCAGGTAAAGTTGGCACAGTTCCTGAGATTCTGTTTTTAAAACAGCATATATTTTACCAGTTGTTACTTGTCTTTTTCAATCTTGGAGGTTAAATCACTGTATCTACGTTTGTTCTCTATCTACAGCAGAATTGAAATTTGACATCTTTTTTAAAAAAAAGATTGATCCATTATACACATACAAACACATACATACAAAACACGATGTTTAAAGCCTGACATTTTAAAGCACAAAACATTATTTCTTGTGGTACAATTTGTATTGAAGGGCTCAGCTGGGTCTTTTTATTAATATTCTAAGACAGGAAGTCTTGTTCCTTAGATTTTGTGTGTAGTTTTTCCAGTGTTGGAAACTGAGGTTTCACATACACAGAGAGCCCTTGAGTTATTCCTAACCACCCCCTGTGACTTCCAAGAAAACTGTGTAGAGATCATGAGTTCAGCTTGGCCCAGGTCTTCCTCTTTAAAGGCCCTTTTTACTACAGTAGCCAAATGGTGGCATGGTTACCTAGCCGTGTTTCCCCGAAAATAAGACCCGGTCTTATTTTTACCTCCCAAAGAGGCATTAGGTCTTATTTTTGGGAGATGTCTTATATTTTTTGTGAGACCTGCCTCGCCTCAATGGCAGCGGCACCAACAGCCCTGCCCAGCAGGAGCCTGTGTGGCTGCCGGCCTTCTTCTGCAGCCGCTCACAACAGCATCACCCCGTGTCTCCCTTCTCTGTTCTGGAAATGGCAGCCCTGTTTTCTGCCGCTTCTCTCGGTGCTGCTGTAGAGTTTGGTGCACCACCGTCCAACTCCTCTCTCTTTCCGAAAGCATTTCTTCACTAACCTGCTTTCCAGCTCTGGTGCGTTTCCCTCCTGCTTCAGGGAAACGAAGTTTGTGGGTCTAAAAAAAGTTCAGTCAAACCTTCCAACTTCACGAGATTTTTTTTTTTTTTTTGCGAGAAGTTGGAAGATCTGACTAAACTTTTTCAGTCAGGTGCGGGGCGCGTGGGGCAGCTCCATCTCCTCCACCACCTGCCTCGCCTCATTGTGGCGGCAGTGGCATGACACATGCTCTCCTGCCCCATTGCGGCAGTGAGGTGGGACGGAGTGGGCGGGCTTATTTTTGAGGCAGGGCTTATATTAGACCCACTCCCAAAAATCAGGGTAGGGCTTATTTCCGGGGAAACACGGTACAATTTTGAAAGGGCAATATACAGAAATAATCTCTTTACTAAATTAGATCTAATACTTTTAAAATATGGTGCTTCCTGCTAAATGTCCTGCAAAAAAAAATATGGAGAAAAAGCAGAACATCCTGTTTCAGTCCATATATATGAGGCAACACTGTCCACTGGAGCCCTTTCACACACACACCAACTCCCCAAATATTAAATGTGATCCTGAGTCCCAGGAAGATGCCAGCCCACCTTTTCTCTTTTAGCAATAGTATTAAGGCTTGATGAAAATTTAAAGGCGTTTTTAGAAATCCCATGTAAAGTGGGAGACAAAGTGTTGTAATGAATATAAGACACGTGATACCTGCTACTACTAGGTGGTTTTGGGCTAGTTTAATTCAAGGATTGACCCAGAGGATTACAATGGTTACTAAGAACTATCCAGGGTATTTTTGCGCTCTCTCTCTCTTCTCTTCTTCTCCCTTTCCCTCCCTCTTTTCCTCCCTCTCACTCTTTCTGTCTCTCACATACACAAATCTCTTGGTTTTCTCTCTCTTCCCACATCGCAGATTTCAAATGACAAATGCCAGTTACCCTGTTTCTAAGCGGAACTGGTTTGTCCTCCACACGGTGGAACTGGTCAGACCTGGAGAACCACCTGCTGTCTTCAATGCTACCTATATCACAGCCCCTACCAACTATTCCTTCAGCTGTGGTTGTGTCAGCAGTGAACCATCTTTGGGGGGCATCTTGGTCCCCAGAAATGCCACCAACTGGAAACTGACAATCATGAGATTTCAGGTATGCTGAGTGGGGAGAATACATCCCAGTTGACTTGAAATGGTGACAGAAAACCCTAGTCTTTTGTAAAGCTAAGCTGTCTGACTTTTCCAGAAATATCTCATTTTGTGCTTCTATCAATGGATCACCTTTCTTTCTAATAAATTACTCTGGTATTTGTGTGAAGAATGAGCTTTGGTTGCTTTCTGATTGGCAGCCAGGGATCAAGGCCAATCTCCCACATCCTCTGACTTCTGGTAGACTCTGTAAATGGCACTGAGCTAGAACTGCTTTTATATACTGTAGTAATGGAATTTGTTAAGATCCTGTTGGGAATATAGCGAGGTATAGGAAGATTTAAACCAGCCTGCAACACTAATACAATCTTCTCTGTCCTTGCAGATTCAAAGCTACCAACTGATAAATGAAACATTTTCTGATGCTAGTGACTGTGCTGGTTTCTTTTCTCCTGGACTTTGGATGGGTTTGCTCACTTCGTTCCTTCTCGTTGCTATCTTCACCTACGGTCTCCACATGATCATGAGCCTCAAGACTATGGACCGATTTGATGACCCCAAGGGGCCTACCATCTCTGTGCCCCAGACAGAATAGTGGCCGGTTCACGTGAATCTCATTTTATCAAAAAAAAAGTGACCAGCTTGTGTATACCATTATTCTGCCTATTCCATCAGTCATCATCCCAATCCCTAACATGATGTATTAAATTCTACTTGGTCCTGAGCCTTTACCTTGTATAGCCCCTTGTTTTTCTCCCCTCAATCTAATATTCCTGGAGACAAGCTGTAAGTAAATAGAGGTATTGTTTCCATACTGGATAGAGATGGACATCCTGTGTTTTGCACACTGCTGAGAATATCTACATTGAAGTTTGTTAAAGCTATATCTCCTCAAAGAAAACAACCATTCCCTTTTACATTTCTAGTGGACAGAAATAACCTTACCTTGTAATGTAAAATGGTGTACATTTTCTCATTTTGAATGTTTTTTTCCCCTTTGCCTTACCGAGATCCCTTTTTGCACCCACACTGCTGTATTCCAAATAGTTTTCTCCCCATTGTCCTTATTTATTTGTGGTTCTTGTGATTAGTTTTGTTTACGATAACTCAAGTATTTGGGACTTTGTGCTGCTTGTGATCAGGTTGGGTGGGATTTCCCTTCCATGACACACTTGCTGTTCCAGCAATTTGAAAAATGCAAATAAAGGAGAAAGAGTTGAATCTGTGTAGTGTGCATTTTAAATATTAAGTAGCAGGCCCTTGTGAGCTATGAAGGATAACAGATTCTGAAACACCTTAAATTTTAGTTGGATTCATGGAAAAATGGTATTCTGACATACTGATTTTTCAGTAAGTCTTAAGGCAGGAAACAGCAAGTCTTGGATTAATTTTAATAGCCCTCTGCTTAAAATCAATTTTTACAAGTGATTAATTCACAATAAATATTAATCTTTTCCTCAGCAGACTTTGTGGTATGAAATTAATCACATATCAATTTATAACAGTCCTTGGCCAGTGATTAATAGAACTTCATTATAGAAAACGTAAAATTAAAAATCAAGAAAGGATTAAATGCATGCATAAGTGGAATCAAAGGTATAAGTATAATCTTTAAAATAAGACTAAACTGAAATGTATCAATGATAAAAGCATTTTCACAGACTAATTTTAACTTTATTTTGTTAAACTTGTTTAACTATTCAAAATTAAATTGAGGGCTTAATAAATACTAATATGCTAAAAAAAAATATCTATAAATCAATTTTAAGAAAAACAATTGAACATCCATAGTTTTCAAATGGGTTTTATTTGGTTAATAAAAAACTGCAATAAGTCTAAATTGATAAGAGTGGACACCAATTTGTGAGATTATCTACCAATATCAGTAATTATGACTGGTTAAAATAAAAGGATCTTCAATGTGTTTGCTCTTATCAGTCCCCTAATAATCTGTTGATGAATTTTTATTGCTGCAACACAAAAGCCAGCAGTATTATATAAGATAACTAGTTTCTTGTCTGATAGAAGAAAATCAATGAGAACACTTTAATTTTGACCTGTAAAATGTCAGTAAAGGAAGAGTAAAAGTTGGTTCACTGTCCTACTAATAGGGGCATGTAGGGTGAGAAAAAAGGAGTTAATATGTGACATCAGTTTCATACAGTTCTGACATTTATCATTGCTTCATCTTGCTATTGACACGATATAACATCTGAAATGAGCTTCAACAACAAAAAGGCATACATGTATTATTGTCTTTTTGTTTCCAGAAGTAGTTGCATTTGAGAATCCATTTCATTTGCTAAAATGTTTCACTGTTATAAAAAAAACTTCCTGAAACATGTTGCAATTAAATCACACTTAACAATGCATGAATAATTTCAAAGTATCCTAATTAGATTTGGCACTCTTAAAAGCACATTGTTAAATATTTAGTACAGTTCTGTGTAGCCAGTATATTATTGATACTTAGTGATACCTTTCTTTGTAACTATGGTATATAGAACTATAACTATACTGGGAACCAGGGTTTCATATTAAAAGGGAAAAATTGGTTTCTTAAATCCTCTTTAAACAAAGTGGATGATGGATTTATTTATTTTATTATTTTATTATTTTAATTTCTATACCGCCCTTCTCCCGCAGGACTCAGGGCGGTGCACAGCATATTAAAACAGATATACATATCAATAAAAATAAAAACCCCTCTAAAACCAAATTAAAACCAAATATTCGAAGCTGTGTTCCAATTAAAATTATACTTAAAATCGTCCCTAAATAAAATCCTCCTTAGGTCAGG
>NW_015386655.1:157665-201755 GCF_001527695.2 Protobothrops mucrosquamatus | reverse complement strand
TCATCCAGGTGCCGAGGGAATTGCCGCGCAACCACACTCTCAACAACCTTCGCCGCAAAGCGAAGGTTGGAGACTGGACGATAATTGGCCAGTTCATCTGGGTCCAGGGAAGGCTTCTTGAGGAGGGGCCTCACAACGGCCTCCTTAAGGGCCGCAGGAAAGGCGCCCTCCTGCAAAGAAGCGTTAACAATTCCCTGGAATTTGTAGGAATATGCCAAATTATTTGTAGGAATATGCCAAATTATTATACAAGTAAAGGCACTTACAAATATTATATATATCCTATCATTTTAAAGATTCAATAATTCAGTACTATTGTAATCTGTGGTAACTTGGCCTAAGTTTTGGGGATGCTATCAATTTACTCAGCCAAGGATGATAAGTAATAATAGTAGTAGCTGAGAAAGGTAGTATCGTTGCAATGAGAATTTTTCATGTTGTACCTTTAATAGAAAATCCCCATTCCTGGATTTCTATAATAAATAAAAAGTGCATAGTTGCTGTGAGGAATAAAAATTCAACTCCAAGGGTGTTGGAAAACAAGTTTTATTAAAGCTTTTGCAAAAGCGATGGAACTCTTGGTAATGGCAAATCCCAGAGTCCACACTTGAATCAATTTTTGCATAGGTTTTTATACCCTGTCCCATGCATCGTGCCACATCCTTCCAAAGTGAGCCCAGTTGATAGGCCCACCTGGTCACATGCTTTCCGACAGCCTAGCAATCAGATCCTCCAATTATAGATCAAATGCTCCTTTTGTTTCTGTCTTATCTTCATTCCCTTTTCTGTGACATGATTTGTAACATCCTACTAACTCAGGGTATAGCCCTATCTACAAGGTGAATTGCCACCCATACCGAATAATTGCAATTATACAGGATTTATGTCTTCCCTTGTTTTTCTATAAGAATGCCTGCTTTGCATCTAGAAGCTATGTGTGTAACAGAGTTCATGCTGGGGTTAAACATGGCTGCACTTTGGTTCATAGTTATACTTTAAAATACTAACTTTAAGCAGTTTTTATAAAGAATAAGCCTTATATAAATTGAATAATATGTTATTCATAAGCTATATGCTATTCTACAATAGTGTGCACTATTCTAAAAGTATACTTTAAATCAGTGTATATAGTTTCTATTCCTCCAGCTTACTACATCTCCTTTCCTAAAAATACTTTAGCTAAATGTCTCTATATGCCTATTCCTTTAGCAGAAATGGAAAATTACAACATGTACATTTCTTGTGTACCTCACATTGCTGTTGTTATTAAGTAAGGGGATTGAAAAAAAGGATGCTTATTTAATTTTAATAAGTATTTCCCAGGGAATGAAAGTGCAAAACTAGTATTTTTTCGTTTATGTTAAGTGAATTCAACAGAAAGTATTATGATACCTGAATCTATTGTGGGTCTCAATTCCTCTTGTAATTAATCATGCAAAATTATGTAAGTGCTGCTTTGTACTATATTTCTCATGGGAAAGTGGAGATACTAAGCCTTTGAATTAGATGCTTTCTACCTCTATAGCTGAAAAGATATTGGGAAGTGACATTTCCTTGCATTTTCATAAATAGTGCCATGAGCAAGAGAGGAAATGGCTGCATCTGTTGTAACACTGTAAAGCTAAACGCTAATACAGTGTTTCTCAGCCTTAGCAATTAAAGAAGTGCAAATCAACTCCTAGAATTCCAAGAGTTAAAAGACCAGTCAATCATTTTATCTGATTTTTGCCTATCGAGAGCGCTGTCAGTAATGCCATTAGAACTGACAGATCCCTTGCATAAAATGCCTTTCTGCCTCTTTTTCCTTATCGCTTATTGTATGTTTACTTATTACACGCTTGGAGTGTATATACCATAATAGTCCTGGGCCTGCCCTCCTGAAGCCAGGAGTGATGCTGCTGAAGATAGAGCATTATCCTCAGCAGTATCTACGGATTGACAATGCTCTCTGGGCTTGTAGAGATTGCTTTTATCCAGTCTTGGTTGGAGAAATCAGAGTCTGAACCCAAAGTGTGTGTTATCTTCAGAAGAGGCTGGGGTCCAAAATGGGATTCTTAATTCTCCCCCTCCCTCAAGTCAGAGTAGTTCTGTCTTACTACATATTGCAACAGGGAAAAAATATGCACTGCTGTCTGAACCCCTTTCCCTAGACGATTGCAGCATCCAGACATTTAAGATGAATGAAGTCAATGGGGTTTCCTTGGTAGCAATCAAGGAGAAGCAGAAGAGATCACAAAGGCTGCGGTCCTACATTGCTCAGTCGACCCAAAGCCCTATCAACCATTTTATGGCTGGCGAGGAGCGGCTGGAGCGTGGAAAGCAGCTTCGCAACTGACGAAAATATTCCCCAGTAGCCGAAGCAGCGTGAACCGCAGTCCCCGACACCATTAACATGCAACCAGTGTGGGTGCAACTACTGCCCTTCCCCTCCTCCCTACCCCGCATCGCGGATCTCTTTTCCTTGGCGGAATTATCTTGGAAGTCGCTGCAAGCAGCAAAGCTTTTAAGATGTTTCTGACGGAGGCTTGAGAGTGGGGATAGGGAGGGGAGCTACACCTGGGGGGGTTGGGAATGATTTTCTCCTTTATTCAGAATTACGGATCCATTTACTTCCAGCACCGGATCAGTGGTGCCACCGCCGTTCCCATGACAGCAGGAGGGGCAGGAGCCCCGCGATTTACAACCCCCCTCCCCCCCCCAAGCGAGCAGCCCCACACTGGCTTCGGGACTTCTTTTTCTTGCTTCTAAGCGTAAGCACCAATCTGGGAAAAGTAGCTCGCGCGTCTTTCTCGTCTTCCGCCCCGCCTCCCATTGGCGTCTACTACGGCATAGGAAAAGCGAAGTTCGCTGGGGCGGTTCCCCGCGGCGGAGAGATTCTTGAACGGGACTCGTTTCCGGCGGAGGGATCCAGGCGGGCTACGGTGCCGCGGCCCATCTTGGCTCCTCGCGGGGAGGGGGGAGGCGGCTGTGTAGCCGGCACCATGGACGAGGCCTACGACGTGATCGTGCTGGGCACCGGCTTGACCGTGAGTCCTTCGGAGCCACTTACCCTGCCACTTCCTTTCCCCATCTCGGCATCTTCCACCCCTTGCGCCCCTCCGTGCAATTTTGCATTCCTTTCTCTCCGGCTCCTGCATCCGTGTCCGACATCAGCAAGCCCTGCCAGGTTCGGGTGGGGTTGCAATCCTCGCATTGCCCTATAAGCAGCTCGGCTTTCCTGAAAGTTCCCCCTGTTTCTTAAGGATTGCAGCAATGCGTCCCTAAATCCAGCACTCGGCGCCGCCACACACATGCACACACCATCACGCGCATAGATTATGCGGGAGTGGGGGCTATTGTGCGCGTCTCTTGCAGGCGCTGCACCCTCCTCTGCTCTTTCCTCAATGTCTATGGATGCATAGTATACCTTTGTGAATTGCAGTTGTTTTGTCCAGCCCTACATTCATCCCGTTCTCTACTCCATAGTGAATGGTGCGTTTGGCCCCATTGCAGCTCCTCTGATGCAACCCGGCGCCATCAGCGCTTCTCGAAAGCGGAAAAATGATAGGCACCAACTGCATGGATCTTAATTTGTTCATTTAATTCCTTAAGTATACTCTTCTTATTTGGCTTACCAATTCATCAGTTAGGATCCCTAGTTGCATCTTTAATATAGGCATTAAATTGGGGGATCTATTTATTTTGTAAAAAAAGCTGCTCTTGCAGAATTATGTGATTATCTAGTAGTCCATATATATCTCGATAAAGGAAGAAGCAGGAATAGTATCACCGTGATTCCCAAGTTTTCTGTGTCCTTTTGCCATCTCTTGTAGATCTGTTACACTCCTGCTCCCAGATCCTATAATACCAATGGGAACAGTGATCCTGTCTCCCATCAGTGCCCAAGATTGAAGGCTCTGCAGTGCATGATTATGTGCCCCATCCTGAGCATTTCAGCAGATGTGGGTTTATCACATTGAAAGTCAAACAATTTATCTTCCACATACAGTTCATTTAATACTGAACTATCTATATGGTTTCCCCCCCCCCCCTCTGACATTTGAAAATGCTACTGTAAATGCTTTTTCTATTGAGGTTAATTAGCACACTCCCTCTTCAAATCTCAGACATACAGTAATTGGTTCTTTTCCTATTATCTTTATTATATCAGTAATCCCCCTTTTCTCTCTTTTCTTACAAGACTCTAGTATTCCCATTATATCATTGGGTCTTCTTTCTGTAATACTGAGTGTTTTGAGTTTTCTACTGGTATATTGGTAGAACCAAATTAATTTCTAGTAAGGTAACTGTTTTCCCATTGCATGAGATCCTCAAAACTGATGGGTTTTTTTCTTTGAAAGTCAGCATAGGATAGTTTTTCCTGCCTTCCACATCTCACTTTTTTTAATTTGAAAAAATGTGCGTGTGTGGGGCAGTGTTGTACCATTCTGTTCTGCAATCTTAAAAGATCTTATGTTCTATCTGTCCCTTTTGCCAAAATATGAAATGGATGCAGCCCTTATATCTATATTACATCTATATTATACACAGGCCTTATTCTGGTTCTATCATTCTTGTCATTCCAAGTGCTGGAATAAAATCACCTAATCAATTAGTGGTTCCCATGCATTTGTAATGGGGGGGGGGAGGTTTTGATCCATTGCACACCTTTTTCAGTCTCTTACCTCTTCCTTTAATGGGCATTTAAGCAGGATTCCTCATTTCATTTGAACATAGAAAAATACATCTTTTACCAAGTCAAAGCATTGGTTAAGAATTGTTTGGATTAATAGAGTTTCTCCAGGGCTTCAAATAGTCAGGAATCTTTCCTAACTCAACTTGAAGATGCCAGGGATTGAATTTGTGACATTTCACATTTAGAGTGGGTAATCAGTCACAAAGCTATGGCCTTTCATAACAGAACTGACCTATCACTGTATTGCAGAGCAACAATGGAAAGGTTCTTTTGCAGAGAAAAGACTGAATCTTCCTTAGATGTTTGTATCTACACTTTCAGTCCCTAAATCAGTGGCCCACTGATGACACCAAATTGATATCAGTGTTTGTAGCAAGATTACTCTGTTGTCCCATTTCCAGTGCATTGTTACAAGTGATTTTTCAGAAATATCCTTAATTAAATGTTAGTTCAGAGATCTAATCTCCAATTTCCCTTATACATTCCTAATTGTGTAATCAAAATACAATTTATTATTGCAAGGGAATACGATTGATACGCTATTAAAATTCTCATATCTGTAACCTTTAACTGGGCAAAACAGTGCATCCTAGGGCAAAGCTTTTTCAACCAAGGTACCTTAAATGGGCTATCTTATAAAATGCATCCAAAATCCATGATTCCCGTGGAATTGAAATTTAGCAAATGTAAAAAAAAACATTTTACAACATAAAAATATAAAACATGTGACATAGTAAAAATGTCATAAACATTTCCTGTGGTCAGTCAGCTCCTGATGCTTGACTGTGCTATACAATTCAGTGTAGGCTATTTTCAAGGCAGATACATCTCTGAATACCTCCCTGGATTTTGAAGGAAATACCTTTGAACCAATGACCCAAGGGGTGCTGAGGAAGGCACAAATGCAAAAGCTTCTTGGATAACATGTGAGACATCACAGATGAGAAGTGATATAGTTCCCGTGCACACATTCAGTAATGTCTGTACCATTTATAATTGTTTAGAGAATTAGGTATGATCGCAACATTAGGAATGCCTGTTTCACTACTGTGTCGCTGAACCCGTTTTACTCTGATCCAGAAGTAAGTTTAGACAGTTTAAATAATGGGTGATGAACAAATAATGTAGAAAATTTGTAAATTGGTATGTGTACACCACACATTTATAGACTTGGTGGAACCTGTGTGTAAATAAATGTCAGTATATTATCAGAATGATGTGGAAGTCTACCAAGGCGATGTATTTACTAATAACTTAAGTTCAGGCACTGATGTTCACAACACAGAGAATCATCTTTCAGGATTTGCCTTAAATCTCTATACTGCTAAGCTGTATACTGACAAAAGAACATCAGGCTATTTGACTTCAGGTCAAGATCAGGAAGCCACTATGTCAGTTTCACTTCAGTCACCTATTAATACAATTCCAACATAGATCTTTGTCCACACATCTTGAATGGGGAAGCTCCTTGTCAATATCTCAGATCTTGAAATCATTTTTTGTTATGGATCAACCTTCCTTTTTATAGAGACATAGAGACACACACATGCGTACATGTGCACACATACATATACATACATACTTAGAGAAATTCTATGAAATAGATTGGGATGGTCATGAGAACAGAATAGTCTCAAGTGCACTCATGAGATGCTTATTTATGCATTAATGTTTCACTTCGGGGACTCTTATTGTGGAACTTAACCATGTAGTAGAAGCACATTTGAATTTATTACAGAGCAGGCATAATCTTACTCACTTTCTATCTTAGGAATGTATCCTTTCGGGTATCATGTCTGTGAATGGCAAGAAGGTGTTGCACATGGACCGGAATCCATATTATGGGGGTGAGAGCTCATCGATTACTCCCCTGGAGGAGGTGAGGATCCATCCTTTGCATGTGCATACAAGTAGCCCTCAACTTATAACCCACATTTGGGACCAGAACTGTTGCTAAGCAGCATAGTCAATCATTAAGAGTTATGTCCAATTTTATGACCTTTTTTGCTGCAGACATTAAGCAAATCACATGGTCATTAAGTGAATCCATCTTTCCCTATTAACTTGTCAGAATCCCCCTAGGAAGGTCTCAAATGGCATCCATGTGACCTCCCCCCCCCAGGACATTGCAACCATGCTAAATACATGCTGATTGCCAAGCGCTTGAATTTTGATCACATATCTGCAAGGATACTTCAATACTTTCAAGTCACTTTTTTTAGTGCCATTACAGTTTTGAATGGTTGCTAAACAAATGATTATAAGTTGAGGATTACCTGTATTTGTATTAAAAGTCAATTTAGCACAATATGGAAACTGCACATTACTGTTATTGGATTATTTTCAGAAGACAGGATACTGAATTAATGCAAGAGAACCAGAACTTCCTCAAAAAATCAATTATTTTCTCTTTATCCTTTTCATTCCTGCTTAAATGTGCTAAGCATATCCAAAGGCTTTTCATAATTTATCTCTTTAGTTTTCCGCTGGAAAATAATAGGAAATTACATTGTCCATTTTCTGTGATGTGATCTAGATGCCATAGCAAAGAAGTCTGAATGCCACATGCAGTCTAGAATTTGTTCATTCTTTATAGGCTGTGCTTGGACAGCACATTAAACCAAAGCAGTTAAACATCTTGCAGTTCTATTTGCACAAAGTTTGGCACTTGAATAATACAATGAGGCTTGGCACAAACTTACTGGATTAATGTACGGTTCATTATATTGCAGGAATTATTCAAGTAATGGAATGGTATCTGTGAACATTCCTATAATGTGTTTTGATTACTAAGAGTGTTTGGAAATTTCCTAACAAATTACTTTCAATAGCTGGTGTGCATCGAAATGTGAATGCAATGGGTACCCTCACCCACTTACAAAAAGCAGCTATAAGCCCATGGCTGCAAGTTTGTGAAAGTAATGTAGTTAAAAAAAACTATGCATTTCCCTTTCCCCCAACATTTAAGAAACTTTGAAAGTAACGGGGTCACAATAAGTTTGGGGTGATGAGGCTGTAATACCTATCATGCAATCTCCTGTTAGAGAATTGACAATTTTTTGTGCTGTTCTGCTCCAAAAGAAATAACAAGCAGACTCTGGTGAATAAAAATGAGCTAGAGCTCCTTTCTATATTTTGTGGGCATTGATATACAGTGGTATCTTGGTACTCAACTGCTTTGAAATTCATCCAATTTGGTATTTAATGCATTTTGACACAAAAGTTTGTTGTTCTGGTACTCCTAGTTTATTTGGTAGTCAACACACGAACTAGAACTTGTCGATATCAACTGCCTTGTGACTTGCTACATTATTCCTTGTGTGAAAAATTTGTTTGGTACTCATCGTTTTTGGTACTCATCACACCTCCTGGAACCAATTAATGATGAATACCGAGGTACTACTATATTATGTTACGCTACTATTTTTGTCGTGTCTGATTCTCGGGGTCTGCTTGGACAAGTCCCTAAAGTTTTAGTGCCAAGATTATTCAAAAGTGGTTTGCCAATGCTTCCCAACCAGGGCTAAGAGGGAGATTGACCAAGGTCACCCAGCTGGCTTTATGCCATGCCTAAGGCAAGACTAAAACGCACAGTCTCCCAATTTTTAGCTTGATACCTTAACCACTATAGCAGACTGGCTCTCTTATGCTAGTAGAGCAAGTTCTAATGGAAATGTCTTTTGTAAGTTCAATATTATGATGCTTGTTTTATCCTTTCCACAATTGCCAGCTTTACAAACGCTTCGAAATTACAGAGGGGCCCCCTGAGTGCATGGGGCGTGGCCGGGACTGGAATGTTGATCTTATCCCCAAATTCCTCATGGCCAATGGTAAGTCCCATTCTATTTAGATGTTTTGGTCATCTAGCCAGAGATATGGTATATTTTTCTTGTAGATGAATAGTAATCAAGGAACAAAGGACATTACTACAAGAGACACTATTTACACTATTTTAAGTCACTGGGAATATATGTTGCTGAAGCACTGGGAAATGTATGCTGCTGAAGAATGCCAGGACATTTGGCATTTTGTTGATTTACGCTAATGAATAAATGTGCGCTCTCAGCAGCCCTTGGAGCTTCGTCCCTTATACTCATAGCTCAACTCATACGTTCCATGTTCACCTCCAAGTTTTTTTACTTCTTGTTTGCAATTTCTTTTCATTTACCAAGTGGTAATTGTTTATTATAAATTATTTGAGTGCTGCCTACTTCTACAATCTCCTGCATGCGGTGTGGGAGCTGTAATGGAGGCAGGCGGGAGAGTTTCAGGGACCTCTTTCACTGTTTTCCATATAGGACAGCTTGTGAAGATGCTACTATATACAGAGGTGACACGCTACCTAGATTTCAAAGTGGTGGAGGGCAGCTTTGTCTACAAGGCAGGAAAGATTTACAAAGTGCCATCGACAGAGACAGAAGCACTGTCTTCCAGTAAGTGAACCTGGTTTCATAAATGCTAAATCTGGTGTGTTGGAAATTACAGGAAATTTCAGTTGCATATTTATTAGCATTCTCCATTTTAAGAAGTATATTCTATTTTATGCATTCTGTTTTACAATAGACCTGCAGTTGTTTAAAAAGATAAAGCAGCTGTCAAAATACTATCAAACTTATTCTGAAACGAAATTTGAACCAGGGCAGTATATAATGACATCGGCAAAATTCTAGAATGATATTTTTCGGACTTTGGGGAGCCAAAGTATACTTTTTTCTCTTGAATAAGTTTTTTTAGTTTGAATTTCAAAATGGTCATTTGTGGAGAACCAGGTGCTCTCCACCCATTTTCTTTCTTTGTTCCCAAGTGAGTGGATTGGACATATCTCCTTGGAAGGTAAAATCTATACCTATATTTTTATATAAGGAGTGATTAGACCAAATATTAGCAGCTATAGAGCTAACAGGTTATAAGGAAGTATGGTTATAATTGAGCTTCACCAGATAGCTTTTTCTATAGGTGGTACTTGGATTTTTTTTAAAAAAAAATTTACAGTTAATCCCTTGCAGCATAAATTTTTCAGATGTATATATTTATATTTATATGGGCCATAATTGCTTTCCTGACTATAAATCCTTTTGCCGTATTTCAAGTATTGAGATTGTGGAGTTCTGATGCTACTCTTTATATGTGTACAGATTCAAAAACAGGGTTCTGATATTCCATAATCCACCAAGATTAAAGGAGGGAGAGAGGCATTCTCTCTTCCTTTGAAGATGGTGCATTTGCATTCTGTTGGCAGCATTTTAAGATCTCTTGAACTAAACTAGTCGGGGCAAATTCTAGGGTTGTAAAAGTTCTATTTAGCTCTTCAACCTGTCTTTCACCATCCCTCCTCTAACCCTCATTCTCTCACAGATCTCATGGGCATGTTTGAGAAACGACGCTTCCGCAAGTTCTTGGTGTTTGTGGCAAACTTTGATGAGAATGATTCAAAGACCTTGGAGGGAGTGGATCCTCACGTCACTACCATGCGCGAAGTATACCGACGCTTTGACCTTGGTCAGGATGTCATCGATTTCACAGGACATGCATTGGCTCTCTACCGCACTGATGAGTGAGTGATTGCCCATAGCTTGCCTTCTTGCAATCAGCTGCCCTATCTTCATGCCTCTTTATTTCTGATTATACATCACACTGATTACGGTCCCACACTTCTTCTAATAAACATTTCTTCTGGGAATGGCTGGGTCAGCTGAGAGTGAACTAGGGGTTCACTTAAGGCTGTTCAGGAGGGAGTTTATAGAAAACTCATGCAAAATTCTGTTGTTCTCTTTCAGTTTCTTTAATCATTAATGTCTGAGCAGATCCCAGTGTTTGTTTATTAAATGTTTATGCCGCTCTTCTCACAGATAATGGGTGATTAAAATATACCAGGTAATATAAATATAGGATCAATACAATAATCATAAAAACATCAGTGTGTAAAGCAATCCACAACCACTGTGAACTCCTGATTTTCCTGTAACAACACACTTCACTCTTTCCTCGTGAAGCCTCTTATTGCCCCCTTACTTTGGGGAGGACTGACATTGTCTATTCTCTATTTTCACAGCTACTTGGATCAGCCTTGCTTGGAAACCATCAATCGCATAAAACTGTACAGTGAATCCCTGGCCCGCTATGGGAAAAGCCCCTATCTCTACCCACTGTACGGCCTGGGTGAGCTTCCCCAGGGCTTTGCCAGGTACGGTCTGCCTCATGGACAGTCAGCAGCATGAGGCAGCTTTGTCTTCTGATTTTATTCTTGGCCTAGAACAGATATGTCAAGCACAAGGCCCGGGGGCCGGATGCGGCCCGCGAAGTGGTTTCATGTGGCCTGCAAAGCCATCCTGGAAACAGTGAGGGAACGGCCCCCACTGCCTTTTCCCTGGCCCAGGTCAGCCGGTAGCCAATGTACAATTTTATGGTGGCCATCTATGCTGAAACGCATTCAGTCTTAGCTCCATAAGACCCCCCCCCCCCCCGCATGGCCTGAGAGGAACAGTGAGGCTCCTCCAGTGGACCATGCCTTGGCACTTGCCCTGGTCCCACCCCCTTCTGCCAGAGACCCTCAGATCTGTCCCACTCCTGCCCAGGCCCCCACAGGCACCCTTGACACGAACGATATAGAGCTGGCCACACCCACCCAGTAGGCCACACCCACTCCATCCACGCCCACCCAGTAGGCCACACCCACCCGGCCCCCTGAGGGCAACCGCAATGCTGATGCGGCCCTCAATGAAATTGAGTTTGACACCCCTGGCCTAGAAGGTAAATGCCTGTAGAGATTATCAATCATCCAGGTCATGTTTGTCCCAAGGGTGTTTGTCCAACAGGCAACTGGACTTGTTTTAATTACCAAGAAAGTCCAGATGCTTGTTGGAAAAGCACCTTTGGGACTAGAAGGTAAGATACATTAAAAAGAAAAAGGCATTTTATATCAATATTTTTCTAGCCTGGCATTCTCCAAATATGTTTGGACTATAATGCCTTGAATTCTCAGTGAGCATAGCCTTACTGTTCCTACAGTAGTGGCCAAAATTGTGGAAACCTTTTGGGAAAAGTGTATTTTTGAGGTTTGAGGGCTAATAACACAACTTTCTCTTGGAGGAGTACCATAAAATTATATATCAATGGAAAGGTAATTTAATCAAGAATGTAATGCAACAAAGTTTGTTCAATTATCTGTACTTTTCTATGAAAAGTTATAGCCAAATAACCAGAAAAGGGAAGCACAACTTGCTTAGGTTGATATCAGGTAGCTTTCCTTCATCTGATTGTAGCCAATGAGCATGAGTGTTTAGAGAGCCAATCAGGTGCCATCTTGTTTTGGCAAATGAGCCAATCAGATCACAGTAGGATTCAGTTATTGATGTCATGTACTGAAGCTGAGAGGACATTTGTCAGTGTGTTATGTGATCGCTATCAAGTTGGTTGGGTGTTTTGTGTTCTTTCATTTAGTGAGCTTGTAAAACGTAATAAAATTAAAGTAATGGTGCAAAGAGTTGACTGGTTGCCCAGAAAGCGATGTAAAATAGTATTATTAAGTGAACAAGGCTACAGTTATAAAGAAATTAGAAGAAAACTTGGTGGAAACTTAACCAAAGGTGGCATTTCTACTGTACACTTTTCCCAAAAAGTTTCCACAATTTTGGCCACTACTGTATATACTTGAGGGCTTCAAGAAAGCTGATTTAATTTTATATGAGGAGGAGAAGCTAAATTCTATTGAAAAAAAGCAATAAAGCCCCCTAGTATAATACTTGAGACAGTTGAGACAGGGAAACTAATTCTTGCATGTCTTTGGCATAGCCCAGCATTTACAGCTATTTGGCAAGGTGTGCCTTTGGGGCCAAGGGGTGGTGGAGGTGATGGTCTGGCCAGGGCCCTTCACCATTCATTAACTTTATACCATCAGGCTCAGCGCTATCTATGGTGGCACCTACATGCTCAACAAACCAGTGGATGAGATTGTCATGGAAGGTGGCAAGGTCATTGGAGTCAAATCGGAAGGAGAGGTGAGCGTTGAAAATTGGTATTTTCATTCCATTTGATTAAAGGCCGTAAAATTGCTGTTAAGGTCAATTGTATAGGGAAGATGGTTCCTGAAATAGATTGTCTTTGAAAGTTATTCCATTATATAACTTAAGTACTTCCTGTTTTAAGAACTTCAGGATTACTTTTACTCCGTTTAGAACAGAAGTGTCAAACTCGCAACGTCACGTAACGTGTCGCGACTTTTTTGCCATTGCCGGCAATGGGGTGGGCGCGGTTTCGCTATAATGCATTCGGCCTGCGGGCCGGTAGTTTGACACCCCTGGTTTAGAAGCTACTTTTTACTCATCAAAACCCATCACATTAATCTTAAACTGGTCCATATTGACTGGGAGCAATTGGAATGGGGAATTTTCCTTTCTTGAATCTCAACTATGACAATAAAAGCAGACCTGAGTATTTAATAAAGAATTGTGGAAAATATATCTTTATGCTCAGATACTTAGTTTCAATAGCAGTGCTTTCATTTTCTCTATCCTACGCCCTTTTCGATGTATTATTGAGGAAGTTGGGGTTTGGTTTTTTGCTATTTATTTATTGCATTTCTTCCCATGCCAAGTTACTCAATAAAACGTGGATGGTGCAAAGTCTAGAAGAGCAGAAATGTCATAAGACTGCTGATAATAGAATCTCAGTGAAAACTTCTGCACGCTCAAATGAAAGCATCCATGGAGCATGGGTCCAAATCAGTTATTAACCAGATGGAATTCAGAAAGACATGGTTTCTGCTGACTGTTAACACAGAGCTGTAAAACCCCATCTGCTCTTGGCTTCCCTAACCCTTAAACAAGAGGAAAGGAGATATCATTTTACTGAACCATTTTTCCCCACAGGCTTTGAATTTGAAGCATGAGGCATTTTTAGAACAAGGGAACTTCCTTGTCAGTGCTCTGTTTTCTTGAATGTTTCCTAACACTTAGCTATATGGCTAGCTTCTTCCCATTGCACCAGGCAATGCACCAGAGCAATAGCTGGTACCCTGGACGCCATACTGAGGCTGGCATATGATCTTTCCTCAACCTGCAAATTAAAGGGGCAAAAATCTGACAATTTTTTAATTCAGCCTTTTGGCTCAACCCCTTCTCTTGACACAACATCCATCTATAAGCTTATTGGAAATATTCTGAATGAAGATGACGGTGACAAGCTTCCTGATTTAGCACCATTGACAGTACTGCTTCCTTCTTGTTGTTGGTTTTTGTTCCTCCTTCCTTGAGTTAAAGCTTACTTGGGAGAAGGCAAGGAGTGTTGAAGAAACTTTAGTGTCAGTAGTGAAGCCTAGTTCTCCCTTACAAGTGTTTCTGTATTGTCTGTCTTTGTTTCAAGAGCTACAGAAGCCCTCTTCTGGTTTCTTAACATTCATCATTTTCTTGTGCTATTCCTGGCTAAGTTACTTTCATTCAGTCATTCCCACATAAGTCATCTAATCCTGTCTGAAAGCTGATCTAGTTGAAAAGGGTTGAAACATTAAAATCCTCGAGCCAAAGGGAGAGGATCAGATGAAAACATATTAGCAATATTTTTTTAAATCCTCAAATATTAACCTCAGGTATGTTTCCAGCAGGTTTTGCTTCCCCCCCCATAAATATTACAGCTCTTTCATAATTAACATTTCAGCAGACATGAGAATACACATAGTATCAAGGTTAATTTATATGCAGTTGTGTGAGGATACAGTATTTTGTCTACACTGCTATAAAATGAATTTCTGAATTAAACATTCAAGATTCTGCATTTAAGTCCACTTTCTTCAACCTGGCATCCTCCAAATGTGTTGGTAGAATTCTCAGCCTCAGTACTTCTAGAGAGCACTGTGTAGAAGAAGGCTGGGAGTTCATGTGATGTTGTGCAGGAAAGAACTGGTGAATCCAATGTTTTCTTTTTGCTAATGCTGATTCTCCCTCCAGGTGGCACGCTGCAAACAGTTGATCTGTGATCCCAGCTATGTGCCAGATCGAGTGCGCCCAGCAGGGAAGGTTGTGCGCGTCATCTGTATTCTGAGTCACCCCATCCGTGGCACCAGCGATGCTAATTCCTGTCAAATTATCATTCCCCAAAATCAAGTGGGACGGAAATCTGGTGAGGGCAAATTGATATGGGAGTTCAGAGATATGGGAATATTGAATATACTAAGCTTTGAGCTACTTCTGCAGATTGGAGTATCAGAAATCTAGTACCATTTTTATGACCTTTAATTACATGGTAACTATATCAAATAGGGTAGGCTTAATGAATGTGGGAATCCAGATATTTATTTTAGTTAGACAGACAGATAAATAGATAACCTTTATTGTCATTTTTTTTACTGTGGGCACAATGGCACACATTAAAAATGAAATTTAGTTGCCTGCTCTCAAAGTGTACACATACATAACACATATTTAAACATACTATATACAACATATTTAGATCTACACCCTCACATATAAGTAACATACAAATATTAATCACTGTCCATCTTGAATACATAAAGGAAGGAGGAAGCTTTAGAGTTCACAAGGTTAATACTGTATGAAATAAAACTAACTGAATCTGGATGTTCTGCTGTGCCCGTTTCACCAGTGTCTCTCTGTTGAGTGACAAGGATACAAGAAGGTTTTTTTGTACCAAATCAGTGGGCTCATCCATCTAATTCCATATTGTCTACTACACACTGACAGCAGTTCGTTGGGAGTTTCAGATCAGCTTCTGGGTATAGTGGGCGCTATAAATTTGGGTGAATTCAACAATCCTAACTTCTTTTCTTCATTCCCCAATCCCAGATATCTATGTCTGTCTCATTTCCTCTGCCCACAATGTGGCTGCCCAGGGCAAGTACATTGCTATTGCCAGCACTACTGTAGAGACAGACTCTCCTGAGAATGAAGTGCAACCAGCTCTTGAACTGCTTGAACCCATTGACCAAAAGTGAGTAATTCTGGGTTGATTGTGATGACAATTGGTCCAGTGCTATAACGTGGGACAATTTTCTAACATTGACAATTCACAGTCTTGAAGATACATATACTGACTATTTATTAAGTAGTGAGGTGAGAGAACAACACTGGGACACAGCTGTAATTTGTTAAGGGTTGCTAAACATGGGAATTTCTGAGACATGTTTTCCAGCTTAGCTGAAAAATGAAAGCCTAAGGTAAAGAGCTGCAGATTTTTCAAATATAATGAGCAGTAGTACAGAAGAAATGAATGAATCTCATGAACAGCAGCCAGACGTGGTGGGCTGGTAATTTTACCATTTCAGATTGCTCCATCCAGGGAAGAAAATTACATGTGGCAGAAAGAAAGGGTGTAGTCTAATCATCAGCCTTGTAGAGTAATTTTCTGCGAATGGGACATTGTGTGAATTTTACAGACTGCTGAATATTGGATTTTTGGAATAGAAAAATAATTTAATGAAGAATGGATGATGGTATAATAAACATCAAGCGCAAGATGATGAACAGATAATAAAAATAGGTTTATATCAGGTCCCCGAATGGCTAAGAGAATGACAGAAGTTCTGATGGATATTGTGAGATATGATGGTGGTAGTGAAATGGTACTGGAACTTGGGCTGGGAAAATTTTTGAAGCTAAAGGCCAAATATGGTTTGAAAAAAGAATCAGTGCTGATGAGTGACCAATGATTGTGGTTGGCTGGTTTCTGCATCTGTAAACTATATTGATGTGATTAGAATCGGGAGTAGGAACATAAATGTGTCCATACCAACTTGTTCCATTGATTTCTACTTCTTTAATTGAAATGGGTTTAACTCCTTTTCTTTCCTTACCAGGTTTGTGGCCATCAGTGATATATATGAACCCACTGATGATGGAACTGAAAGTCAGGTGAGATTTCTCCAGGTTTTCTGAACTGTTTTAGAGTCTATTTTTCCAGAACTGGTTCTGGATCTTGCTTTTTTTTTCCCTTTCCCCATTGACTCCAGTTTGTGAACTTGTA
This sequence comes from Protobothrops mucrosquamatus, assembly GCF_001527695.2. Taxonomy (NCBI): domain Eukaryota; kingdom Metazoa; phylum Chordata; class Lepidosauria; order Squamata; family Viperidae; genus Protobothrops; species Protobothrops mucrosquamatus. The sequence continues at coordinate 185,107 of NW_015386655.1, read as the reverse complement.
TTTTGTTTCCCTGTTTTCCCCTTGCAGATATTCTGTTCGCGGTCATATGATGCCACCACCCACTTTGAGACAACATGTGATGACATCAAAGACATTTACCGGCGCATGGCTGGGGCTCCATTTGATTTTGAAAGCATGAAACGGCGCCAGAATGATGTCTTTGGCGAGAATGAGCAGTGACCATTTCCTTTCCTTTTTTCCCTAAACCCCACCCCTCCCTAGGTTTTTCCCATGTAAGGGACCACACTCCCAGCTAGGGACTGGCTTAATTCCCACACCTCACTGAGATTGGCTCTTCCTCCAGATCCTCATTCAGGCTATGCCAGATGTCTAGTAACTTATTTCCATGGGGGGAAAATGTAGAATAATTTTCCTCTTTTTCTCCGCTGCTGGGTTTTTTTGTTGTTATTGGGGGTTTTTTTGCATACAAGAACAAGATAACCCTCTCTCCAGGACTGAGGTTGGATCAAGTTAATGCAATCTCAGTCCTTTGAAGACAAACCTCTTTCAGTTTTTCCAGTGCCTGTAGGGATTTGGGTCCAGATTATGTATTACATACAAGTTGCCTGGAATTGAATTCTGCCCCCTCCTAGGAAAAAAAGCACCTTTGGAGACAGGAAATTCTGCCTACGTTTCTGTTGCAACTTCTTTCTCCCTGTGGTTTCCATCAATATAATAAGCAAAGGCAGAATTAAGTACATCTAGTTTTCATTGTAGGTCGCTCCATCACTAATCTATTCTAACTGAGGAAAAGAAAAACAGCCACTGGGTTTTAAAAACATGCATGAAACATATTTTGGCCTTAATTCTTGCTATTGATCTCCAACTGTTACCATCTGTTCACCTTTCTTCATTCAGTTTCCCACTGTTTCCCCTCCATTTGCTGGCGTTCTCATCTCTGCCATCTGTGCCCTTCTTAACTCCTCTGAGCCTTGCATTTCTCCCTTTGCATAGTGAATTGATTTGCTGCTTAACTTGCAATGGACCATCTGGGACCATAACTTGCCATATGTATAATCATTTTTTCCTCATTTTCCCATTTTTCCTGATCATGATGTGAAGCTGCATTCCTCTGTTTTGAGAGGAGACTGGAATTGTGTGAGGATGTGGGGGCACAAAGAGCCATTCTGAACCATCTCTTCTATACATGCTGCCCTTGCAGCTGGTCCCATGTCCCCCACCTTGCACTTGAGATTCCCACAGGCCTCTCTGTTTGTCTTGCATCCATTTTGTTCCCTCAACTCCTTTTAGTTTCCTTAGCCTCAAAAGCGTGAGAAGATTTGTATTTGTATGTGTGTATGTCTCTCTTGTGTGCTGGATATAGGGACAGGGAGACGATTCTGTCCCTTTCCACTTGCTGCCACCTGCTGTAACTTATTGTAACTTATTAATGAAGCAGGTTAATTTTTTGTTGGCACTTCTGACAATTAATGAGGTTTGGGTGGGGGTTAGGCTGTGGCATGAGTACAGAGGCCTGGGGCCTATCCTTCATTAGAGCCTTCCTTCCTTCTGAAGCCAACTTTACGGTTAACAATCTGTCTGTAACTCTAGGGGATTGTGAGGAGTCAGCTCTCTCCACCCCACAACTGCTCAGTTGTCTCAAGATAATAAATTTACTTAGTCTAGCCCTGGCTCTTGTCTGGTACCATTGCTGCAGAGGAGGGATAAAGTCCAGGCTTAACTCACACTAGTGAGAGAAAAGAGACCACATCAAATTCAGGAAATGGAAGAAAGATTAAAAAAAAACACAGAAGCACCTCAATTTGGTTATGTAATTTTTCTGAAGAAGTGGCAGTTATAATATCCAGAAAGTTTTGAATGATAAAAATGTACTATTTTGCATAGCTGATTCTGGCTTCAGACTGTCAGATAATGCGCCTTTGTTACTGTTGAAGTCTTAAGACAAGGAAGTGATGCTAAGAACAAGACAGCATGGGAGTATATACAGATTTGTATTACCAGATCTCCTCTAATTTTCCCTATACCAAACTATTGGAAATTGTGCTTGAACCCAACTGGCTTACAAGAATTGAAAGACTAGTCATACTGCATCCATTTTCTTAGTCCACATAGAACACCAAGGACCAAAAGCTTAGAAGGATTTGGAAAAAGTCTCAACTCTTATTTTGTATTTAATGCCTTTGTGGTACTCTATATGTAATAAGACTACTTCAGTTGTATTAGTTGTTTTAATATCAAATTAGTACTGCTACTGCCACCATTTCAACCATCCTGTTTAGTCTAATTGATTTATATCTTTTTGCAAGTGTGTATGGAGGCAAGGCTAGTGTTCCGCTTGTGAACCAATACTGGAAGTAGTTCTTAACATTTTCTTTGCCTGGTTCTTCTTTACAAATAGAATCTTGAAGTTCTATTTTTCCTGCAGATCCCTCCTACAACTTTAAGCCCTTTTCGTGTAATTATCCTTCCCTCTAGCTATACAGTTGTAAAACCTGGATAGCAATTAATAAAATGATCAGGAAGGCATTTCAAGGTGTCTTCCACTGAATCTCATCTTTATTCATAAAAAAACCCCACAGAGCTGAAATTGACATACTTTATAATGCAGCTCTATCTTGAGAGATGCTCTATGGGTTAGATTTTGGTTCGTCTGGCACAGTGCTTCTGCTATACATTAAAAAATGTGAAAAAGAAATCTCTTCAATCTAGTGTTAGTGATTATTTCAATTAAATTTAAATACTGCCCTCTGAAAATATTTGGTGCAGGTCTTAGAATGTACAACTAGCACAAAGGTACCCGCTGAGGTAAATCAGATTCTTTCAAATATTAAACTTTAAAATGGCAACTTTCTGTTGATCCATAAAAACGAATATCTATCACTTCTGTATATATTAACTTAGCATCATATGGGCAAGTTGAACATTCAGTACCTAATACAGCAAAGAAGGAATATTTCAAACAATTTCTATAAGCAATCAGTGCAAACAAAATTCAAAGGAAACCAGGAAACATTCTTCCAGACCTAATTGCTTCCAAATAATGACATCTTGTTTAAAGATCATTAGAATATATTGATCCATATTGCACACAAGAATATGGGAAGAATATTAGAATGCTAGCAGTCCAGTTTCCTTAAATTATTTTTCTTTATCCCTTTAGGCCAATGAGTGGACAGTTGCAACCATAATATTTCCACCTTTTTAAAATGGAAAATTCAATATCATCACTGTTCATTCCCAATTGCAGTTCATAACACCCTTCACATATGCTACATGATAGCTTGTTTATCAAACTATAGTTGATTTGTTGACATCACCCAATTCACCAGGTTCGTGTATCCTGCTAAACCATATTTAGTAAACATGACGTATAATGCATAACTTGTCAATTAGCACGCGTGAATAGAAAACGATTAAAGGGCTCGTTTCATTGCAACGCTTTTGAAGCGCAGTTTTCCAGAAAGCAAGTGATGCCGATTTCGTCTTTCTCCTTAGGCGGGACTGCTTTCGGTAGCAGAGCTTCACACAAATGTTCGCCAAGCTTCAAACCCAGAAAGCACGCGTACATTATCGACTGGAGAGAGGGGCTTGTGAAAACTGAGTTACAATGCTGCGTAGATTCAGTTTCCTATCTTCACAGAAACTGCGCTAGTTGAAAAATATTTGCCACGTTTCTCGGCAAGACTTTATTATTATACATATATGTTAAAGAAGGAGTGACTAGTCCCCAGGGAGGGCAAGCATTACTTCATGATAGAAAATGAAATAAAACCTCGTTTGCCAATTAACAATTAAAAACAGCAACAGCCAAACTGGCACTTTCCCGGGGTTTTAGATTCTCGCAATCAACTTCTTATAACTGATTGTGCTTGGCTGAGGTTTTTGAAGGTCTAGTCGATTTTGCACAAAATCAACTCAAGCTGATTAATTCCCATGCCTCCTTGCAGCGGGCGACCAAACGAACCACAACATGGATAAACCAGCAATTTTATCTGGAAGCTTAAAACCCAGTTATCTGGGAGTCAGTCCTATTTAATTCCTAGACAGACAAGTATCGGATTCTGTAACAGAACTATATTTTCACTTTCTCAACAGGGAGGAAGGAGCGCAATCAAGGAGAGGCTTCCACTCAGACTTTAATTATATTTCTCCCTTTCTTTAGTATTTCTCCAGGAAGCCGCGTCGCCGCCTCTGGAGGAAGCCAAAGATGAATCGCGCTCCTGCGCAAACCACGTACCTCTTCCGTCTTGACTGACACTTCCGACTTGCCACTCCATAAGCCCGCCTCTGCACATATAAAAGTCGTCTTATCATAGAGCTGTCAAGGCTAGAACAACCTCCCGAACGTTCATAGATAATGGGAACAATCCCTTTCTACCGGAACTTCCGGCTGTGAATCGATTGAGTTTCCGAATCTTGTTCCGTGTATCTCCGGTCGTGGGAAAATAGGAAGAGGAAGGTTAAAGTTCAGTTCTGTCCTGGTGCGTGCGAGTGACGTGAGTGAAGCGGCTGGTGGGATTTGCGGTTAGAAGAAGGTTTTTCTGAACATTTGGGGAGGGGGGGGAGAAAGAAATTCCACGGCATTTTGACGAGGCAAGGATCACAGCGATCTCTCTGTATTGGGTTCCCTTTTCGTTTCACAATTTTTCGTGCCGGATCCAGAAATCCCACATCTTATGCCATATCTGCCCCTGCCTTCCAGTCCTTGGATCTCTTTCTGTTGTTGTGGGTTGTCTTTACGATTGCCATTGATGATCAGTGGTAGATCATCTGCTTTACAGGCACCCGATCCCAGGTTTGACCTTTCGCGCAGCATCAATTAAAAGGATCATAAGGAGTAAGACTTGGTTAGTTTCTGGAGAGCTGCCGCTTGTCAGAGAAGGCAGTAAAGATACAGCAGCTTCATGTATCTGTTTTGTACCTCACAGGTCCAGCAGCGATCATGGCACAATACAAAGGAGCTGCCAGCGAGGCTGGCCGGGCCCTTCAATTGATGAAGAAGAGAGAGAGGCAACGTGAGCATATGGAACAAATGAGGCAACGCATTGCTGAGGTGATGAGAACTAGAAATCATTTGAGAGATTGTTTTTTTTGAATTCTTGCAGGAGATGATGCTAAGGAACTCAGGTTTGTTGCTTAGAAATAAGTGTGTATTTGGAACACATTTGGGCAAGGGTGGAGGTTTTAAGTGAAGGACTTTGGAAAGAATGTCTGTGGAGATTCTCAGTCATCCAGGTTGTAGTTGTCCCAAAGATGCTTTTTCATGAGGCAATTGGATTTTCTTGTTTTTCTTTGAAGATGTTTCGTTTTGAAGACGTTTCTTGGATGAGAAGCAAAACTTCTTCAAAGAAAAACAAGAAAGTTCAGTTGCCTCATGAAAAAGCATTGTTGGGATAATGGGAGAGAATTTTTTTTTTCCTTAGTCAAAAAAAGCAAGGACAAAAGTTTCCACTGTTAATCGTGAATATATTTTTTAAAAAGTATGCATGTTTTAAAAAATGAGATGTTTTAGTATTTTGCTTTGTTTTTCTATCATTTGTGTAGGTTTCACCATGGAGAATAAAAAAGCTAAAGAGAAGTGTTTTAAAATCAAGTAGATATTCTACCAAATATTCTACCAAATCAACTAATTAATGCAGGGAGTGCAGCACACCAGGGTTTAAGCTGATCATTATGCTTTTGATTTGAGTACAGGCAGTTGAGCCTCGTGAAAAAAAACTCAGGACAGCAGTCTTCAGTGGGTTTAGAGTTTTGGGAGACGAGAGAATACTATCTTTTTGCTCAAACCATAGTCGGTGCCTACAGAAGGACACTGGGTTTGCATATTTTCTTTCCTAATCATTTTTGAAAAGTTGTTGTTAGCTGCATTTTTAGCTATTAGGAATCCTTGAATTAACAAATTTTACAACAGTGGTTTGGTTTCCTTCAGTCTTCAGCAAAATAAGTTTTAAACATAGGTTTAAAGACTTAAATTTTACTTTGGAATAAACAGCAAAAGAGTAATTAGAACTTTGATTTTGGAAAGTTACAAAGGATCCAGATGGATTTAAAATAAGATTTTGGAATTAATTATAAAATTCCTCCCTGTAGGAAAATACTTTGTTTTGAATTATCTTTAAAAAAAATAGGATACAACTTTGAAGGTTGGACTCTAGAGAGAACCATAAGGAACTAAAGATTACAATTAAAGAAGAACACTTACAAATTTGATTTACTAATACAGAAAGAAGAAAATATTATAACATTGGAACAGTGAAGGATATTTGTGAACAAGGAATGCAGAAGTTAATTTTAAGAGTATCTGCCTCTATTGATAAACTGTATTTAGAAAATGTTATGGAAGAGGAACAATTTTTCTGGAAAAACAGACTGATCTGAAAGTAGAGTTAAATACAAGAATGATATGGAAAAAGATGCTACACTGGACACATAAATGAAACTGGATGATGTCTTAATAATCAAAAGGAATATACACATAACGAACCCCCCCAAAAGTTGTAGGATATAATTTGAAGGAACTAAAGATCAAAATTGTTAAAAGAAAAAGGAAGGAATATAAAGTTGGTTTATCTGATCAAAGTTAAAATAGAATTGTTATCTCTGGTAACCCTTAAAGGACTTTTGCTGATCAGGATTAAATGATGAGGCTTTAAGAATTGCTTTATAGATAACAGATGGGATATTGAAACGAGATCATTTGTTGTATTTTAAGAAAAGGTGATAACTTATTAAAATTGTTTATATTTCTGATGAATGGGGAAGCAACTTTTATATATGTTTATTATGTTCATATTTTTTCTTTTCTAGTTTTCTTTCTAGTTTTTCTTTTTTGCACTTTCTAGTTTTTCTTTTGATTTTATTTTTTAGTTTGTATTAGCTTTTATCTTTTTAATTGTAATTTTTAATAAAATTACTGTAAAAATATTTTTTGTCTTTTGCCTGTGCTGACACCTGTCTCTGTATAGTTTACTGTGTTGCAGAATTGTAAGTGTGCCTCATCTTTAAGTAACATGTTTTCCTCTTTTGCGTTATGGGATTTAACGCTATAAATCTGGTATGGAGGTTTATATTTTAAGCACTTTATTCTAAGTGACTCATCAAAAAAGAATTTTCATTATAAACAGAAAGGCTAAAATTCTGCAGCCTTTTGGGGAGCAAATTACAGTAATTCAGAACATCTCACCCATTTCCTCGGTACTCATTTGCAGGACTTATAGCAGGTATTCATACTGGCTATTCACAGATTTGACAGTCTTATACCATGACCTAGTTGACTGTTTATTTTTCTGAAATATTCTTTTTTTTTAACTTGTCTGTTTGTAATAAGCTGTATTCCAGCTTATGAACTTTTTTTTATCAAATATTGATAATGACAGATAATTCTTCTTCTTCTTCTATCAGTGTTGAGTTGAGCTTGCTCCCTTGTGTTCACTGCATTATTGCTGAATAAGTGCTTTCCCAGTGTTTGTCTTGGGGTGTACTCAGCCAGACATATGTTTCTTCCAAATGCAATAACAAATCCCCTATTTGACACTAACATCTGTTGTTGATACAATATTTTTTATCTTGATTGCCCAGGTAATTCTTGAGGATTCCTCAGTTTTCATAAGCACCACCTCATCTTTGTTGGCGGTCTTTTACCACGCAGTCTAATGTAATATGCAACCATATGTTCTGCTTGAGAGTTTGCTCATCCCTGCATGAACACTTATCCTTGATGAGAAGAAACATGTTTCTTTATCTTACCTTGCTAATTGAAATTCATAGAAAAATTATCTAATTGTCCCAACTTCTTTTTTTTTTTTAAACAAATTTTATTGGTTTTTTAATTTCTTAAAACAAAGTATTCGGGACACACCATAGTGCTGGGGTAATCAAACATCCTAAAACAAAACATATATACATAGTACAATCAATACATCAAATATTCCCTCTCTTTTTCCCTCAAATGGCATAGTGTATTTAAAATATCCAATTCTAGCTTAAATTTATTCAACCTGAACCTGTTTTAAAGCTTTATAAATTTACAATACCGTAATCAAATTAACTTTAAATAAAGACATTTTCAATTCAGATATCTGTCCCAACTTCTGTGGTTAGGTTAGGTTGTAATCTCCTAAATTTGCCTAAATACAGTAGATGGATTGAAATCCCTGTGTTTTCTACCTAAGATACTTGCCGGTTTTTTTTTACTGGGTTGAGTCCAAAAATGGGAACTGAAATGTCGTCAGGTTCTACAGTGCCTCTTCTGACTGATCTGTTCTTTGCCCACGGCAGGAGAATATCATGAAGTCAAACATCGATAAGAAATTCTCTGCCCATTATGATGCAGTGGAAGCTGAGCTGAAATCGAGCACCGTTGGTGAGTCTGGATGTAGTTAAAGAGCGACCTATGTTTTAGAAAGAGGCCCCCAAGCCCTGTCCTCCATTCCTTAGCTTGCCTGAATTACCTTCTCTCCTGCGTAGTGTTTGGGCCTATTTCCAGCACAGCTTCTTCCAATAGGTTTGGTGACCCTCAATGACATGAAGGCCAAGCAAGAGGCTCTTGTAAAGGAACGGGAGAAGCAGCTAGCCAAAAAGGAACAGTCCAAAGAGTTACAACTGTAAGTTGCGAGTGTGTGCATGAAATTCTGGGCAGGATGATTTGGGAGAATATCTTCCATTACTTGGGAATGGGCAACTTACCCATAGCTTACATAATCCCTTGATATTGGGGGTGCTGATTTGGAATAATTGGAGCTCAGCACATCTGGAGAGCCCCAGTTTACCTATTTGATAAAACTGTGTGTGTGTGTGTGTGTGTGTGTGTGTGTGTGTGTGTGTGTGTGTGTGTGTATGAAGATGTGAGTCACTCAAGAAGAATGATGGGCAGTGGGTTTAGGACATGTAAAAAAGAAGTGTGTTTTTTTCATGCCTGCAAATTTATGGAACTTACTGTCTAGTGAATTAAACTACCCTAGAATGAATTTTAAAATGATTTCACTAAATAACAGAACAATCAAGGAAACACCGGAGATAAACTAACAAGGATTATGTATTTGTCTCCATGCTTTTCCTGTCAACATCCCAGGGATATCAGACTAGAGTTCAAAACGAAGATGTTGAAATAGGCAGATCTTCTTATTTTATCTAACGTGCTATTCTTACATCAGCTATAAAGTCTCCAGGCAACAGATTACTCTTCACTAACTTTAGAACAGAGACATTTCATGGTAGGACACAGGTGTTCATCTTTTTTTTTTTAATTATAAGAATAATTTTGAACTTTTTATCAGTCCTTTGTGTACAGTTTCCCTTCGTTTGTAATTTGGTTTATTAAAGTGTTATTTTAAGGACTGAATGAATATCACTAATAGAATAAGGAAATGCTTCGTCAAACAGCAATTTCCTAAATGAGGGAAAATTTCAACAGTTTGAGAATGGCATATTTAAATCTGAATATAACAGTGGCATGACTTGTCCAAACAGTGACTGTTTGAATACTATCATAAGTCACCATTAGCCTTGAAAAGGTCATTTTTCTCTCAGTGTCAGTGTAACCAGCTATACTGTTGCTTTGGATAGCGTAACAATTCTTTTAAAAAGCTCCCTTCTCCTTCTAAGAAATGTATTTCAATTAGTTTTGTTTTGCCTTCCCCCTCCCCCCGTGGTCTTAACGTTTTTTCAACAATCTACCTTTCTCAGAAATCTTTAAAGCGCTCCCTCAAGTTTGCATTTCATACCAAACTGATTTTTTTTAATTTTCTTCTCATAGAAAATTGGAACGGATGCGGGAGCGGGAACGCAAGCAGGAACAAAAACGTAAGATCTCAAGCTTGTCCTTCACTCTGGATGAAGAGGAGGAAGATGAGGAAGATGAGGAAGAAGATGAGGAAACAGAATTGGAACGAGAAGGTGAGGAATAGTAGGCTGGCTGCGTTGTAGAAAGTGAAGCCGGAGTAGGCCCGGTGCGAGGAGAGGCAACGGCAGGGGAAGGAAGTGTAGGAGAGCGAATTCAAGCAGCAGAATGTTGAAGGTAGCTCCTCATTCGTACGTGATTCTCCTGCTTTTCTTAGAGTTGCCTCCCAAAAAGAAGAAACTTGGGAAGAACCCAGATGTGGACACTAGCTTCCTCCCTGACCGTGACCGTGAGGTATGGCAGTTACTTGTCCTGCAGGTGATGATGATTAACTCCCATAAGCTGCAGCAGTCAGAAGTAACGGAGGCTGAGAGTTATACTTCACCAAAATCTGGAGGGCCACAGATTGCTTCACCTTTTTCTTTTCCACAACCTGGATTTCAGGAAGAAGAAAACCGCCTGCGAGAAGAGCTTCGCCAAGAGTGGGAGGCCAAACAAGAAAAAATCAAGAGTGAGTGATGGCATGTGAAGCCGGTCTGGCATATGCCTTCCAAGCGGGGAGGGGGTGACAGCTATAATTGTGTTTAAAGGGAGGAGTCTCCCATCCTTTTAATTGTTTTCTTTCTTTGGTCTTTTGGGCAGGTGAAGAGATTGAGATCACATTCAGTTACTGGGATGGCTCTGGGCACCGCCGAACGGTGAAGGTGAGCTTTGCTCCCAGCCTGCTTGGGGTCTGTTCTCAGCTTTGGAAAACCAGTGGGCAGTTTAATGCTTGGGTCCAGAATACAAGGAGTCAGGTTGTTGGCTTTTTTCCATGCAGTACCCTGACTTTTATTGTGTGACCATCTTAAAATGGCTGATGCACACTACTACTCCACAGCTCTTTAGCATTCCATCAAGTATTCGGTTTTGTTCATTCTTAGTCAAGACAGGGAACAGATTGATTGATTGATTGATTGATTGATATCCCACGTTATAACTCAAGGTGATTAACATACTTAATACTCCTATCAACCATCATTCATGGCACATTCAACAAAAGAAACTCCCAGCTCTTTAAAATGACCAAGAGTGTAACTTTATTGAAAGATCCATCTAGGCACAGCAGAAGCAAAGTCAGTTCTCGGATTTCCCCACATAGGTAAAATCCCTTTTCCCCCCTCTGGGCCACCCACATTTCATAGTTCACCAATTGAATTCAGTTCTTTTGTTTTGAGAAAAACTGTCTGCGCTGCTCAAACATTCTTCATAACCTGGCCTTGGTGGATAACGTCTCACTGGCAACAGAAGGCCCTCGTGCATTCCACAGCCTCCCCTACTTAGAAATTCATCACCCTCCTCCCTTCACTGTTTGGCAAACTGTAAGCAAAAGCTGGTGCAGATGTGCAGTTTGACATCTTCCTGTTTTCCCCACAATAGCATTCCTGTGAGATGGGTTAGACTGGCAGAGAGTGACTGGCCCAAATTCACCCAGCAATTTTCCAGCCTAAGGCAGGATTAGAACTCACAGTCTGCTGATTTCTAGCCTGGAGCCTCAATCATTACACCAAACTTGCTCTCAGATGTGCAGGGCATCATAGTTATTTTTTTGGGGAAAAATACTATTGTACTAAAATGTGGTTCCCAGTTGTCTCTTGTCATAAGAGTGGTCAGACCCACAATTGTCCCCCCCAGCAATACTACAACCTCAGATTCTCACAGACAGGAAAAGAAACATGTTTCTTTTGTCATTTTTGTTCCACACCAAAACTTTAAAAAATATCCTCCATATGAACAATTGTCCTCTTTAACTAATAACCTCTCTAAAGAAAAATCACCCTCACAAAATCTGGTAAAGCTTTCACTAACTAATCTTTCAGTTAAAGGCCAGGCTTCTAAATCTTTTATATAAATAAACATGTAGGAGTGGGAGAGATAGAAATTACTCACAGGTTGGCTAAGTCTTTAGAGTGTCAGACTGATTCTGGAATGTTCCAAATTCCACTTTCCACCTAGGCATGAAAATGGCAGCATAGAGATGTCACCATTCTTAGACTAGCCAGAGTTAGATGATCAAGTATTTATTGAGATGAAAATGAAAAATGGATTCCTTGAGTTTCTTGGATGAAATAGAGTAAACTAAGAGATACAATTCCACAGAGAACAGTGTGAGGTTTTAGTTGGGGAGGGGGTGTTGTCTGAGAGAAGTCCATTCCCAATTGACTCTTCTTTTCCCTCAGTGTAGATGAAAAAGGGCAACACCATTCAGCAATTCCTGCAAAAGGCCTTGGAGATCTTGCGCAAGGACTTCAGTGAACTTCGGTAAAGGACTTTGTGGAGTTTTACTTTCCATGCAGCTGGGTGAGGAGAATTCGTTTCAATTTGCATTCATTTGTGAGTGCAAGTTGTTACTGTCCGGTGAATATTAGAGTGAGCCCTGGTAGGCCAGATCCTGGCCTTGTGCCAGCTGATGGTATCAGCCTCATTGACTTGATTGCAATGGGGGAGAGTTTTTTTTTAATTCAGACCTCACCACAGGTAGTCCTTGACTTACAACAGTTCATTTAATGACCGTTTGAAGTGACAATGGCATTGAAAAAAGGGACATGGACCACTTTTCACACTTATAACCATTGCAGCATCCCTTATGATCAAAATTCAGACGTTTTGTAACTGGTTCATTTTTATGACGGTTGCAGTGTCCTGGGGTCATGTGATCCCTTTTGCAACCTTCTGCCAAGCAAAGTCGATGGAGAGGCCAGATTCACTTAACAACCATGTTACTAACTTAACTGCAGTGATTCACCTAACAACTCTGGTGAGAAAAGTCATAAAATGGGGCAAAACTCACAACAATGTCTCACTTAGCAACAGAAATTTTGGGCTCAGTTGTGGTCGTCAGTTGAGGACTACCTTTACATGAAGCATGCAATATAAAGGCCAATACCTAATATAGATGGTAAGTGAGAATCAGCAGCACTGACCTATAACACAACTGGCAGTTGTGCATTGGGAAAGTTAGCAAACTTCAGAAGGAACATGTGCTTTTCTAAAGAAGGAGACTCAGGTGTGTACAAGTCAGAAAATGTGTCTTGTTTCATTCATGGAACAAACCTCTTGTGACTTGGAAAGTTCAGCCAGACCATTCAGGTGGCTTCCGGTCTGGCTGAACTGAAACCCAGAAGATGTTATTGTTCAGAGTTTTGTCCAAGAAATCCCAGAGGGGGTTTATGTGCCTTGCCTCTCTCCCCTCCTCTTTTGCTGACCTTGTCTGTGCTCCTTAATAACAGCTCACTAAGTGATCCTTAGTGACTGATCCTTACTTTCCTGTTCCTGGCTTTTCCCATGCCTTCATTTCCCATACCTTTTCACTGATTGGGTTGCCCATCAACCCACCGATCCTTCTTCCTGACCAGCCCATTCATTTTCTCCCTCACCCCCATATTTCTAGCATTCGCTTTACCCTTAACATCCCATTGCTTCCCTTGAAGATGAGGCACATTCCACCAGCCTGCACACCCCTCCCTACACTTTCCTAACTCTTCCCTTTGCTTAACTGCTGCTACCAGCGACCACCGCCTCCAATTGCTTTGTATTTTCCCCACTATCGCCCACCTGGGAACGTGTCTACCTAGTACATACTCTCTGTTTTGTATATGCAATAACCTCTGGGCCCAAAACATTTGGTGCATCTCCAGGAAGACTGAGAGGCTAAGTGCACACCTTTCCCTGCAGGTCAGCTGGTGTGGAACAGCTTATGTACATCAAGGAAGATCTCATCATCCCACATGTAAGTGGAGGCCTCTGTCTCGTTGTGCCACCTGCATTCCCTGCAGTGTTCCCCTACTTTACTCTTATGCCCTACTGGCATAAGAGGTGCTCTCAATGCCACAGTGGTCTGGAAGTTCTGGATCAATATATCTAATTCCCTGGCTACAAGAGGAAGGGGTTGGATCCTTCCTTCCTCTAGTACACAAAAGTGATTCAGTCTCAGGCAGGGGGTAAGTGCAGAAGGGAGAGTTCCATTTAAGGCAGCTCATGGTCAGTGTTTGCTTTTTTCATTTAATAAAGCCCATCAGTGAACTTGAACACTTTCATGGCATCTCAGAGAAAACCAAACTCTGCCCCCCAATCTGTATATTTTGCCACCACCAGATTTTTTGCTAACCCCAATCCCCATTTCCTTTGGGACCAATTGGGAGTTCTCCAAGCACCAGTGCTCCTGATTCCAAATAGGAAAGCTCCATGCCCACTTTAGGAACAATGGACTTCGGGGGGGGGGGGAGAGGGCTTAGCTGGGAAAAAGCAAGAGAGTGAAAGTTTTGTTTGGGAAGACAAAAAACAATGATGTCTCACCACTCTGCTTAGGGCAGACATGTCAAACACAAGGCCCGGGGGCTGGATGCGGCCCTCGAAGTGGTTTCATGTGGCCCGCGAAGCTATCCTGTAAACAGTGAGGGAACGGCCCCCACTGCCTTGGCCCTGGCCCAGGCCGGCCGGGAGCCAATGTACAATTTTGTGGTGGCCATCTATGCTGAAACACATTCAGTCTTAGCTCCACAAGGCCGTCTAGAAACAGCGAGGAACCAGCCCCTGCCGCGTCGGCCCCACCCCCTGGGTGCATGCTGGGGAAGTGTCACCCTTTATGAGGAATGAAAAATGGACCATACCTTGGCACTTGCCCCGGTCACACCCCCTCAGATCTGTCCCACTCCTGCCCAGGCCCCCACAGGCACCCTTGATGCGAACGATGTAGAGCTGGCCATGCCCACCCAGTAGGCCACACCCACTCCATCCATGCCCACCCAGTAGGCTGCACCCACCCTGGCCACCCCCCCCGAGGGCAACCGCAATGCTGATGCGGCCCTCAATGAAATTGAGTTTGACACCCCTGGCTTAGGGTATCAGGTCAGACACGTTTGTTATCATTCCTTTCAGTGGCTGCTGTCCCTCTTTCAGTGCTTGTTGGAGCAGCTGCCCTCTGCCCTTAAATGTAGCGACACTAAGTGGCTTGCTCAGGTTTGGTTGGGAGGACCTTTTTGTGATGTATCTTCCTCAACCCTTTTCTTCTTGCCCATCCAGCACCACAGCTTCTATGATTTCATTGTCACCAAAGCTCGGGGAAAAAGCGGTGAGTGTCTTCTGCTGTTCCTCCTTCCTTTTCGGCTTTTGTCTTTCTCCTATCGAAGCCCTCTGGGAGGTTGGGGTAGGGGAATGCTAAGGTGACTGCTATTCGGGCAAACAACTGGGCTGAACTTTTATCCTGGCTGGAGTGGGAGAAAACTTGCTCTGCAAATCTCTCCTCCCTCATAAATGTATTCTCCCAATTCAGGGCCGCTCTTCAATTTTGATGTCCACGATGATGTCCGACTTTTGAGCGATGCAACAGTGGAAAAAGATGAGGTGAGGAAAAGGGGATGTC
Source organism: Protobothrops mucrosquamatus (assembly GCF_001527695.2). NCBI lineage: Eukaryota > Metazoa > Chordata > Lepidosauria > Squamata > Viperidae > Protobothrops > Protobothrops mucrosquamatus. The sequence continues at coordinate 169,907 of NW_015386655.1, read as the reverse complement.
ACCGAATCAATTGTTTCTGAAAGCCCATCTGCTGAGAGGACCACCTATTTCAGAAAAAGAAACAGATGACCTTGACATCAAGTTGCCTATTTTTTTTGCTTATCCAGACACATACTGATCCTCGCAAACATACTTATTTTTTTTTCATTTCCCTTACCACTTAAAAAAATTCAAGCTGCCTTCTCCAGTCTGGTACTATCCAGAAGTATCCATTGCCCCCAGCCAACTGTGAAAGGTATGGTTTATACCCTAATTGATCCAGCAGCTAACAAGCAAGCCAACAAAAAGAATTTGTTCCCCTGATCTGCACTAGACAAATTCTTCCCTTTCTCTGTTTTGATTGTTCTGGGTCATCTTTCATGAATGTTTGGGAACGGTTTTCTTGTTCCCATCTGAGCTGACTGGGAAGACTATTTGGAAGTGATTTATCAAATGCTTTGACTTCCACTGATTCCTCTCTCATCCCCCTTCAGTCCCACGCCGGTAAAGTTGTACTTCGCAGCTGGTACGAGAAAAACAAACATATTTTCCCCGCGAGCCGATGGGAGCCTTATGATCCAGAGAAGAAGTGGGACAAGTATACGGTAGGGAGGGAAGAGAGCTTTCTTTGGTTGTGGGATGGTGCTGAAAGAGGATGGGATCATTTGGGGGAAGGTCATGTGAGCATAAACATCCGTCCTTTTTTCTTAAGCTATGTGCTAAAATATTTTTAAAAAACTATTTTTAAATTTTTTTTTGGTGGATATCCAAAAAGCTTGCAGACATGCATTTCATGCACTACCCTACACATAGATTTCAGGTGTAATGTGTCCACAAGATAAGCCATTGTTTTTCTGCCTTTGCTGTTTGTCAGAAGAGCGCCAACGCTGCGTGAAAAAGAGTGACAGTCAAGTTCATTTGCACACTTTCCAACCAGTCACCCTTTCCTTTAATCGTAATGTCAATCCAACTCAACAAACTGTTCTTCCCAATCTCTCTGTCTCTAGAACTTGACCTACTTCTACAGAAGTCATACTGATGCATTGTCCCCTATTATTTAATCACGCAAATTGTATTGTTTCTCAGCGTGAGAAAGAATCCAGGTTAAAAACCTTCTGCCTGCATGGCACTGAAAAAGATAGAAACAACTTGAGATGAGAGTGTTAATGAGGCTTGTAAAAGAACATTTCTTAGGGCAAAAGATGATGGAATCTAATTGCAGTCAGACCCATCCACCGCCGCCTTGGGTCAGAATGGCTCATGCAATAGCTTAGCAATATCGGGAGATGACAAATTGTCTTCCTTACTCCAGCAACAGAACAGAGCCCACCTCAGGTATGGTGTCCAGTTCTGATAGTGCTGTTCAAATTCTTGAAATGACGTGACACAGAAGAAGGTCAAGACCTGAGTTCAGGACACCGAATAATGGGTTGAAGTTACAGGAAGGCAGATGTCGAGTGGATGTTATTAAAAAAAAACAAAAAACCCTTTCTGACAGTAAGAGCAGTTCAATAGTGGAGATGTTTCTCAGAAAGGGGGGTGGGTCCCCTTAATTGAATATGTTTAAGCAAAGGCTAGAGGTCCATCTGTCTGGGACGTTTCCAGTTGGATTCCTGCCTTGACCAGCAAGTTAAGCCTTGATGGTCCAAATGAGAGCTTCCAATTTGAGGATTCTGTGATCCTAGTGGATTATGTCTCTCCTAAACACTGTAGTAATACAGTAATCCACCAAGACCTAAGTGGACAGTGCATTTCTGCCAGAAAGCTGCATTTCTTATTGATTTAAAAATTAGGCCTAATCTATGCCGCAGCTGTTTGCATAATAATTGGATTGCTGCCATTTGCTTTTCTAGGTCAAATAAAGGAGGCCTTTTCCTTGCTCTTAAAATGTGGGCTAACAGCACCGGTCTAATCCTAAAAGGAAAGGGTGCTGTATACGAAACACTGTGCGATGCTTTCCACTTGTGCTTTGTATCTGGCAGAATTATTGCCTCCAGTCCTGCCTGAAATGTGTTTTCTATTGCCTGGCTAGAGAAGAAAGGAGATCCCCTTCTGAAGGCAGATTTGTTCACAGAATCTCAGTTCACTTAATGAAGCGAATATTTTTTTTAATTCAAAAAAGTGAGGAGCTTACAAGAATCTTTTGACCATTGTAAAAATAGAAGGGACTGCAGATCTTACACTTCATATGAGTCATATATATCCTTTGCCTCTTGTGGAGTCATTTCTGTGGAGCACATCCTGGTCTGCATACATTAAACCAAGAATAGAATGTCCAGCCCATGGACTTATGTGTGTGTTTGTGTGTGTGTGTTTATCTCTGTTTCTGTGTGTATATGTATATCTGTGTTTCCCTGAAAATAAGACCCGGTCTTATTTATTTATTTTTGCCTCAAAAAGAGGCACCATGTCTTATTTGGGGGGGGGGTGTCTTTTCCACTCACCTCGCAGCGATGGCACCAACAGCCCCACCTAGCCGGCCCACTTCTGCGGCCAAAGGAGCAGCTTTATTCTGCAGCTGAGAATGGAGCTCTGGCCTCCATTTTGCAGTCAGAGGCCTTTCTGAAAGGCCTCTGCAGCCGAGAATCGAGCTATGGATTCAATCCATAGCTTGGTTCTCAGCTGCAGAGGCCTTCCGGAAAGGCCTCTGACTGCGAAATGCAGGTCGAGGGACGCTGCAGAAGAAGTGGGCCAGCGAGGAGAGGCAGGTGTCGATTCATGAGAGGCCTGGTAAATGAGTGTGAGGTGTGTGGGGCAGCTCTACCCCCCACCCCGCCCTAGCTTGATTTTTAGGTGTGTGCCTCACCCCAAAACTAGGACTTATTAGTTTAGGCCCATCCCCAAAAAATCAAGCTAGGGCTTATTTTCAGGGTAGGACTTACTTTTGGGGAAACGTGGTATATATCTGTTTTTGCCATACATTCTGCTACATTTCATAGAGATTTGAGGCATATTACAGTACTAAGGTGACTGGAAATTTCGTGGCATTCTAAGAAGCGCTGAAGACAAACAGCATAATCTTTAGGCTTTGCATTTCAATTTCCAGAAGCTATTTGAAATGGACTGAATGCCCGAACAATGCTGAGAACCCTCTGAAACAAATGGTTGTGCCCTCTCCCTTCCAGAATTAGACAATATTGTGTTATTATTTTGGAAGCAAATGAGGTGCGAAGAATTTAAGGGCCAAGTTATGTATGAAATATAGCCTTGTGTATAACTGAGGAAGTCAGATATCAAGACTGAACAGGTGTCTGCTGCAATTAACATAGAAGACACAGTTGCATCTTTAAAAATAATTCAAATAAAGCCATCAATTGACCCCTTTTTTAAAAGCATATTTTGACAGAAACCCCAAAGGGACTATTTGAGGGTCTGAGCTAAAAAATTATGGTTTTTATATACTACCCCATTCCATTCAACTTCAGGCAGTTCAAAATACAGAATACAGTATGCGATAAAATAATGAAAACATTAAAATTACGTATAAAACCAACTGAAGCCATAATAACAATACCCAATCCAATATTGGCCAATGGTGTCCAAGCAATCCGTCCAGCATCAGGCACTGAAAGTGTCATAGAACCTCTCCCACTTTTAGGTTTTTCTGAAAAAATAGCGGGGTAGGTGACCTTGGACTGCTGGAAGCTACCCTAGTGGAGGGAGTTCTACCAAATTCTGCCCCCTCCCTTCATCCTGCCCCCAGCCACCTTTCCTAAGAGGATCCATAGGATCCCCTCCAGGGCAAAATGAACAGAGCAGGCAGGTTCAACTTGGACACAGTTCTGAAAATATCTAAGAACCAAGCCACACAGGTTAAGCCCGTCGTTTGAACTGCACCCAGAAACACGGTAGCCAAGGCAGCATCCACAAAATCAGTTTCACATGGTTGTGACAACTATCATCCTCCAGTTGGATGCACCAGCTACAGCTTATGAATCATTTTCAAAAGCAGCTTCATGTAAAGTCTCTTACAGTAGTCCTCGACTTATGACCATTTGTTTAATGATGGTTCGAAATTAGGATGGCCTTGGAACAAAATGACATCCATTTTACCACCCCCCCCAGGGTCATGTGATCGCAATTTGGGCACTGGGCAACTGGCTTACATTTACAACAAGGGATCGTGGTTTTCAATCTTCCCAGCTGGCTTTCAACAAGCAAAGTCAAAGTGGGAAAGCTGGATTCACTTAACGACCATGAGGTTCACTTAACGACCTCAGTAAAAATGGTCCTAAATGTGGTCGGATCATATGACGACTCGCTTAATGACTGCATCACTTAGCAACCAAAATTCCAGTCCCAACAGTGGTCATAAGTTGAGGACAGCCTGTATGGTAATCCAATCTATTTCTGATAAAGGCATGAGTTACCGCTGCCACTCCAAATGGAGCTGCTACTGATGCAGCCAAAGCTCCTCTCATAACTGTATTCCATTGATGGCTTGTGACTATACATAGTTTGGTTTCTTGCTAGATTACTTCCCCGGTTGTCAGCAAAAATGATGTTTTTTAACCCGCAAGCCCACGGCCTTGTCCTTTGGCATAATTTCTTCTCTCATGTTTATTGCTGTGGTCTATGAGGTCATTCCAGATTCTCTATTACTAATTTTGTTGTTCTATAATCATCTTAAGCCACTATATTAAACTAAGCAAAGAGAGCACTTAGAGGCAGAGAGCATCTACTCTGGTTGTCCAGGGACCAAAGGTAGCAAATTGCTGATGAAATGAGACTAGTCTGGGGCAGGAATAACACTATTTTTCTACTCTTCCCCCACAGATCCGCTGAGCCGCTGTTGGAGCTCCTGGTCCTCTGTGTGTGTATATGTGAGTGTGTGTCATATCTGGCTCTTGCCACCCCAGATCTCCTGCAGTATTTTTAGACCTTCCACCTCTTCAGCTAAGCTTTGTCCATATTTGCATCACCCTTCAGTGAAATAAACTTCGCTTTTCTCAACCCTGAAGTGACTTGTTGGTCCTAGGGTTATTCATAGCTTGTAAGATCTGACGGTCCGGCTCTAAAGCCACCAAGTTAAAGCTGGGTTTGAGACCTAAGTTGATACTGGAAAACGCTTTCAGAGGTAAGGCTTGGAATCTAAGAAGGTGTAGGGTAGTATTTTCAAAATCTAGGTAGGCTGTTGTTCACTGATAAGAAGCCAAATTCCAGAACTGGTCATCTTATATTTTTATATTGCTTTATTTTAGATAAAAGGCCACCATAACAGTTTAATCCAGAAAGTAATAAATGGGTTAAGGAACTCTTAAGTTGGTGGAACTCTGCAATTATGTGGTCCTTTGGGCAACCTCCAAAGGATCATAGAATTGTTGCATTTTCTCATCGTAGGACCATGAGTGAAATGTGATACTGACATTTCAACCCTGTCCTCCTGGTCATCAAGAAAGCTCAATCTCAGAAAAGAAAGAAGATATGTTGGCAGTTGCCTAGGAATACACTGGCTGGAGCTATAGAACTGTTAGATCGAAAGCCCTCCTATTTCTAATCCAACCTCTCCTATAATGAAATCCAATGTATGGCCATGCTGGAGCTGCTATACTTTCAATGTGAAACACAGAAAATAAAAGGCTAGGATGGTCTAGCTCTCTGTTGACTTTGATACAGATCAGCCAATCACTGCTTAAGGGGTTTACATCATCGTCGTCATGGTCAGTTTAAAAAAAAAACCTTTTAGATATTTTCTGATATTTTTTTTTTGGAACCAAGCAGAGCAGTTGGGGAAATGAGACACATGAATTATTTACTTTCATCAATCATTATGAAACGGTAAGCCAAAGGGAAAAAAAAATTGGGAGAGGTTTTTTTTAATTAAAAAAAATGCAGGGTTGTTAGCAATATGGAATTAAAGTGATTTCCTAATCACCTAGAATAATTTCACAACAACTGCATGATATAATCATGGGATTACACTGTATTTTGTTAAGAAGCATTGCCCCGCATTCAAATCCGAGCAAATAACCCCATTGGGAGAACTATGTTGTTTAATATGGGCATCTTATTGCTTCAGAGTGCAGGGGAAAAGATACCATTTGCTCCTTTATCTAAATTTTTCTTCTCTGCACAGGAAAATTGCAAGGTTCTATAGAATGATAGAACCTTGCAATTCGCCTTCTCCATGCTTCACCTTTGATTCATGGGTCAGTCAAGGAGGGCTTTACCACTTAAATCTTGATGAACTCATTCCTTGGCTCATAATCACAATCTTACAACATAAATGCTGGAATTGGAAACAGCTGCAGACTCATCGCCAGGAAAGGCAGAATCAAGAATCCAGACAAAATAATAGGAAAAGGGGTGGGATGATAGAATGGTGCCCCCTCCCCCAATTTACCCCAATGAGCTGAGCTTCAGCTTCCAGAATTCCTGAAGCAACATACAGTAGCTTTAATGGGACTTCTAGCACTGCTAAATTTCAGTGCTGGGAAGAAAAAAGGAAACACGGAGGGGCAGTTTAGAAAGAGCATGAGAGAGTCCTTTATATGTACCGAAGCTGCAGCATTAAAGAGTCATGTAATTATATGGAGTAACTGACCCACTGCCTAACTGCAGGTCCTGCAAATCTTTTACTGGGTCAGCGCATTCACATATGCGAATCCAATAAGGGCTTGGACCAAGGAAGCTCCTGCCTGCTTTAATCTATTTGCTCCTTTCATCCCACAGTCAGAAAAAGAGAGACTTCTCAGTCACCTTTGTAGGTATCCCTATGACATGTTTCCCAGCGGTTAACTGAATCATGATTTACTCAGCCAGCATTAGAGCCGGGATTGCACAACATGCTAGTCTAAAAATCTGCTCAGTTAGTTTGGGTTCGATGTGTTTGTAAACCTAGCTGTTGTGGTTAAGCAAGACTCTGATCCCAGAATTCGTTTGGTCAGAAAAAAGGCTCCAGTGGAGAGCTGGGAGTCATCAGCATTGGGGTTTTTTTTAATTTTAAATCTCTGTGGGGAGGACTCATGGCTCTTGGATATCATTTTTTATTATTTTTATGATTTATTATTTTCTGGACAGAGAAGAGTAGAACTGTTGAGAAGATCATGATTTAGGGCAGTGATGGCGAACCTTTTAGAGACCGAGTGCCCAAAAACTGGCCCCGCCCCCGCTCCACCTCCCTGCTTCGCCCCCGCTCTGCCCCCCCATCCCCCACCCCACCTGCCCACACGACCACTCACCGCCTCCAGGGCCCGCCGCAGATCGCCCAGGCAGCCCAGCAGCGCTATGGCAGCCACACCCTCTGCCCGCATCCTGCAGCATCAACTGTGCACGATGGGGTGTGAGGGCAGAGTCTTGTCCACGCTGCCTGGCTGCCATGTCCTCGGCTGTGCTGCTCCGTGTGAGTCACGCTCGAGGGCGACTCTCCTCCAGGGGGGCTGCTGGTGAGGAGGGGGTTGCGGGAGGAGGCAAGGCTGGGGCAACGGCACGTGTGCCCACAGAGAGGGCTCTGAGTGCCGCCTCTGGCACCCGTGCCATAGGTTTGCCACCACTGATTTAGGGAAAGTGGCTTGCAGCAGCCCTTCTGCTGTGTGGGCACCAGATGGCACTGTGATTGTGCAGGAACCCATCTAGCTTAATCCCTTCCCTCCCCACCACTTACACTGGAGGGAAATGGGCCCCTCTATAGGCAGGTATTAAAGCAATTCATCCAGAGTGTTGCCACAAGCTGCTTAAGAGGGAAGTCAGCTTATGTCATCTGAATATGACACCTCCATCTAGTTCAGGCAACTTTAAAAAAAAAAAAAAAAAAAGCTTTGAAAAAACTTCCTTATATTTTCATTTATTTCTGAGGAATCCCCAAATGTGCAGCAAAGTTTGAGCTGCCTATTTCTATCTTCCTTATCCAGAGGCTGCAGATTTGCTTCGACCTTGGTTTGAATGATTTCTTAGGAGAATTTGCACACATTCAGGCAAAGCAGTACACCTGTCCGTATCCTGTGCACCCACACCGGTGGCATGTCCTCTGTTGTGCATCTACACCCAGGAATATTCCAATCCCCCACCCCTGTTGCCTCCAGTTCTTTGCAAGTTCTCTTGTAAACAGGAAAAAGCATACACCCCAATTGCAGCCACCAAGACCAGCAACAATGCATGGCCTCATGGGCCTCCCTGGCCAGTTTTGTAGCCTGCTTCGTTGAATGCATGGAATATTTTGCTGACAGATTAACAATGCCCCATGTGTCTGATGAACTGGGCTACAGTTCAGGAAACCGTGCACCATAATAAATGTGCTGGCCTTTGCCTCAAGATTGTTTATTGGTTTTGCTACAACAGACGAATGCTGGAAATTAATACTGTATTAGCCAGCAGTTTCGTAGCGCGTTACGCAAACCGGAAGATTCTGGAACTCTAGAGCATGGTTGGGAAATCTATGCCATCCACATAGGTTTGGATTCCAGTTTCTAGTGGACCTAGCCAGAAATGTCATAGATGTGACCTCATGTAAACCCATTCGTTTTTAGCCCTCCCATTGACATTCCTGCCTTCTAACTTTGTGCGTGTACATCCCAACACACTCCGTTGTTTCTCTTGCAGTGGATGAATGGGAGCTATATCTCTGGAACCTACCTGATTGCAGCATATCCAAAATGATCCCTTCTGGGATTTAAAAGGCCACAAATGGAGATTTGATCTAACATCATTCGGGTGGCAGAGAGAAGACTGGGTGGTGAAAATGTTCTCTCCTGAATATAGAAGCTATAGGGCTCTATTATTGGAATGGAGATGAAGTTACGGAGCTGGTTGTTGGGAAAAACAAGTTATTCTAGCCACCTGTTTCTTATTTTGTATGAAAATGTACTATTACTAAATAAAGAACGCTCTCTCAAAAATAAGAAACGTATGGCTAGCCTAGAACAAATAACACTACCTGAAATAAAATATCACAAATCCTATCAATCCTGAACACCCAATAAGAGTTTTACTTTTAAATGAAAGCAAGAAGTGTAATGTTGGCTGAAACAGAACTTTGCTAACTTTCATGGAGGGAAGCCGGGTTAAACCCAGTGAGAGTTTCCATTGGAGGCTACCAGGAAATCCCACATTGGTGGGGTTATTCTGCTCCAAAGGGCAGACCGTTATCTCCAGGATTTAAATTCCAGAGAAGCAAAAACAAAATGTAAGACTGCAGGTTGGCTGAAAGTCCAGTGTGACTGAATTTCTCATACAAAAATATTTGTCATTATTTGTAGTATTGGGAAAAATCTGAGTAGGAATCTTCTGTATTCTATCCTATGAATCCCCACGTGAGATCCTAAGAATCTTGTAGAATCCTATTCTGGGATAAGCTTTTGGGACATATCATCCATTTCCCTGGATCAGGAAGTCCTTGGTGCTCTCTGAGCTCAGTTGTTACTTGCAAAAATTTCATTAACCAACTAGGTAACATCAGTGCTAGAGAGTGTGAGATTTACTCCCTGTGAGTGGAGGTGAGTGGGATTGGTTTTCCCCTTGATAACTCCTTGAGTGTGGAGTTATCAGCCCTGATGATGTTACCTAATCAGGTAGTGAAACATCTGTAAACAGACAAGCTCCGAGAACACCAAAGACTCCATAGTTCATCCCTCATATTTTCTTCTACTGACATTTCAACAGTTGCTTGAAAAGTTATTCTGAGTTACTGCTAAACATACACAGTGGAATCTGTAGACAGGATTATAAACAGGGATGTTAGATGGAAATTAAATTTAAAAAGTAGGAACAAGTAACTTTGCTGCAGATTGATGAAACGTGGAAAAACCACTATTTCTTTTTAAGTTTTATTTTTATGTATTAAACTTGTATGCCACCCATTTTGTTGTCGAGCAATCCTTTTGCATTTGACCATCCTGTTTACAAGCTATGGCCATGCACTGGGGAGAATTTAGCCTCTGAGGAAAAACCCTCTTTCCCAGCTACTGATTACACTAAATATTGCTTTACAGTGCCATACAGTCTTCCATGTGTTTGAGCTTGGCTTGAAAGGATTTGTGACCTTTTGATCATGGACAAAATTGCTTCCAAACCTGGAACAGAACAAACAATATTTAGATCAGATCACCATTGAGAAAGATGCTTCCAATTTTTGTGGTGCAGGAAAAATAAAGCAAACTCTTAGCAAGAGGGGAGGAAAATTCTTTTATCTATAGGGCAAAATACTATTCTGGCGTCATGTGTTTATACGTGCTTTGAGGGTTTCTCTTTTGCGCACACTAATTTTGAACCATTCCAATTTTTGTTTTATAGACTCTTTTCAGCCTGTCTTTGATATATAGTCTTGATTTCCTTTTATCAACTCCTTTTGGTTGAACTAATTTGCTCCATGCCTTATTGAATGGCGTTCAGATCTGTAAAAATAATCTTTTTTTTAATTAGATACTTACAGACAATTTAGTATCTAAAACTTCGACCTTGTTGCAAATTTGTGGGGGTAGCAACTGCGACTATCAAGTGCTATAGAAGTCCAAAGGAATGTGCTCTCCATACGTTCAAAGGCACCTCTCCATGAAAGATGCATGTAATTTTCCTTCGCTGACCCTTCGGTGGAAAACTAGAGCTGCTGAAGTCTGAATTAAATCCTGCCCCACTACTCACACCCACCTGACCCGACCTCCTTTCCCTTCCCAGAACAGGGCACGGTAACCGAGAAAAATGTACGTTAGCTTGGCGGGCCTGTCTCCCACCTTCTCTCCCTGTTCGTTTTTAAACGTGGAGTCAGACCCGCATCCCCTCGCTTGCTCCCGCCGCCTAACACACTCCGGCGCACGTGGCCCTTGCCAAGCTCGGTAGCGCTAGCGCAGGGGCATCTGGTTCCCATCAGAGGCCTAGGGAGTGTTGAGTTTCAGCGGTTTCTGGGGGTTTGCGATGCCAGGCGGCATCCAAGCCAACATCCCCCCTTCCCCGCTTCCCTTCTTTTCTCTTCTCTGGATCCCATCCCGGGTTGGGTTGGGCTGAACCAGGTCCTCCCCCGTTTCTTCTGAATCGGAACACCAGCATGGCCCCTCCCGTGAGCTCCGCGGTTTATGACTCATCGTGAGCGAATGAATGCGAGGGGAGAAAAAAGAAGGGCGGGAGGGGGTGCTAGACCGGACAGAGCTGGGATGGGAGAGTGAAGGTGCGGGCGTGTGTCAAATGGAAATGGAGCGTCTTGCCCGCTCCTCCGCGGCGAAATGTCTCCCCGCCACCCACCACCCGATCTCCTTTCTTCCTCCGTGATCCATCCCCGCTCTCTATCGCCCGGCGTGCTCTGTCTCCTCCCCGCCACCCGTGGGGTGTCCATCATCCCTCATCTCTTGGCTCCTGCTGCCATGACAACGTGCCCTGGATGGTACACCAGCTTAGCAAGGGGGTGGGGTGGGGTGAGAAGGAACTAGGGCTCCGTGGCGGGGAAAGGCCACAAGTGGGATTCGCTGACGAAAAGACGGGGGGGGGGGAACACTAGGAGACGCAATCGCGTATATGCACCCTGGGTTTACACACACAACCGTGCAACTAGTGTCTTTAGGAAGCGGCGATTCTCCGCTTTCACCGCGAGGGGGCGCCTTCTCCACAGCGTCGGTGCCAAGACGGCTGAAGACACCAGTGGGATGGGATGGAAAGGGTGTAATAGGGAAAGGATAAACTAAGGGGCAACCCCATTGCTCGTATCCAGCCGCCTTCCGTTTTCTTTCGCGAGGTTCGGGGCTTCCAGCTCTTTTTTCAGGCTGCTTCCTTCAAATAAACGAGCTGGGCGTTGTGTTCAAACAGAGCAAGAAAAAACGGAGAATAGACAATGTGCCGCTAAATTAATGCTCCGCTTGTGCAAACGCTCCTGATGGCTGACTTCGTCTCCCTCGGTAAGCTACAGCTGAAGGTCTCCTCTTGAAGCCCGAATCCGGCTTTTACAAAACCAACGGGAGAGGTCGAGGGAGCCCTGCACGCTCAGTGCTAGAGTTCAGCCCAGTCGCCTCGCACATTTTACAGGCATCTATCTCCCTGTCCCGGCTGCCTTCCGTCTCAGCTCTTTCGAGCACGGAGCTCCGCTCAGCCTACACTGAAGCAGCCTCACTCCCGACGCCCCGACTTTCCAACTGGCCTCAGCTCCAGGGTCTGGTCTGGATGAATGAATGCCCGGGCAATACCACTTCAGGGTCCGGGGGGCGGCCGTGCACGGCGACTATTTGGCGGGGAAGAGAGAGAAAAATCTCCTGCCTTTAACCGAGGAGAGGGGCGGAGGCTCAGTCCCGGAGAGTCAGGAAAGAGAGATCCACTGGGCCGGGTGGAGAGGGGCTTCCTCAGCCATC
>NW_015386655.1:151921-157068 GCF_001527695.2 Protobothrops mucrosquamatus | reverse complement strand
GAGGGGGCCAAAGTTTCGCCCCCTATAGTCAGCGATGGCATCAGCTGACTATGCCGAGGCGCTGGAAACCACAGCCACTCGGTCTTGGAAGGGTTGAGCCTGAGTCTGTTCTTCCCCATCCAGACCCGTACGGCCTCCAGGCAACGGGCCATCACGTCAAGGGCATCGTTGGGGTGGCCTGGGGTGGAAATGTACAGCTTGTTGTTAATAGAATACATACACTGAAGTGAAAAATTGAATAAGTGTTTAATTATGGATTTGTACAAAATTTAATTTTAAAAAGCTTTTAAAACAGCTGTTTGAAACTAAATTTTAAATGAGAAAATTCAGATGATAAACTTTATTATTATTTGTTTGCCAGTATGAATGGCTGTGCTCTTAAAAGATGACAACATAAAAGAATGGGTGGTCCATAGTCTCCCCATTTTCCAAAAGTTTGTTCAGTGGTCCAGGAGAATACTGGTTTAGGGCATTGAATTTAGAGAAAAAGAATATGAAAGCAGGATATTGCTATCTTTCCTGAGTTTTGTGACTGAATGTAAAGGAATGCATAATATTTACTGCACCTTAACTTTTGATAGGGCATCGGGTAGATGGATTCTGAGCTACCACTGTCTGTTTGCTGGTTCCTACAAGCTGTAAGTACATACTGTACTTTAATTACCAGTTTGTAGAAATGCACCCCTGGGGTTCTCTTTCTCCTGAACCCTCTCCTGTTACTTTTAATGTTCATAGTTCAATTCAGTCATCTTTGTAAATCTGTGGACAATGTGTATTGTGAATTAATGCAGTTGAAATTTTAAAAGTGTGAATTTGTCCACGCTAGGTGAGGAAAGATTTCTTTCCAAGTGTTTGTGGAGATGGTGTAATACTGAGAAAGGTGAGAAGAGAAATGGAAAAAAAATATCTGAGTGGCATAAAGAGATTGTGAAGGCTATTAGCATGCACCTTGCTTTATTTCACATTATTTAGCTATCTAGCTGTATGAATAAAACTAATTTAGTGGAAAGTATTGTTGGAGTGGATAGGAAAATGTGGCATTTTTCTAATGGTTCATTCAGACATGCAAAATTTTCCCTTGCTGATGGAACCATTAAGCAATGGAGCTGTTTATCTGAATAGTTCTTTGAGGTCTCATTGTAAAGTATTGAAGGCAACACCCCCGCCCCCCCATCTCCATTGTGATAATGCACATCTGCTAGCGCACATGCACAGCATTTAAATTGGGTAGAAACCTGTTGCAGTAGGAACTGCTAGAATGTGAGGGATTTGCAATTATGCTGCTGTAATAATGGTGCACATATGATAATTGTGGGCCTGATATAAATGTGAATGCACAATGTGCTGCACAAGAAGGTTCTTCCCACTTTGTATAGTTAAATGAAACCCCCGGTGTGTATACCGAGGAAGCCATGGTATTGGAGAGCTTATAATTGGGACTCTACATGTGCATATCTGTAGTACTGAGAAGGAAACAGCTGCTCGTGTGTGCAGTCTTTGCTCCTTTGGCATGACAGGTGCCATTGCTGGGTCTAGCTTTTCTGAGTTGTTGCAGGTATGTACATGCACAATGCAGCATTGGCTTTCCTTCTTTAGTGCTGCAGGTGTTGCTTCATGCCGAGTCTGGTGGATGCTGGTGAGTAAGCTGGAAACTGGTGCTGAGTGTATGGAACAAGAAAAGGAGGCTTTTTTTTTTTTGAAGCAGTGGCTGTTCCTTTGGAGAAATGGGGCTCCCTAGAGTAAGTTTTATGGGACTGTCATGATGCATTAAGCTCTTTAGAAGAGCCCCAGATTGGTGGGATGAGCCCAACGGACCTTGTAACGTGGTCACATGACACTGCCCTGGTCACATGACAATGAGCTGGGGTAAGGCTGTATATACCATGCAGCCTTGAGCGCTATGCTGTGTTTTTTATTTTTCTATATTTTTTTTTCTCTTTTTCACTTGCAATGCACATTGAAGCTGGATCTTAATCTCTGTCTCCCTTGCAGGCTGAATGATCTGCTTGTGCCTGGCCCTGCCTGATCCCAGGCAATTCCCCAGTGATCATGTGGTGGCCGCTCCTTCCCGTCACCATCATAGCTGGTGTCCTGCTCTCCTGGCCACCCCCTGTTTGGGGCANATTTCTGGTTCTAGGAATTCTAAGTGGCCATGGGTAGCAGAGCCATTTCACTGAATAAAAAGGGAGATCTGTAAATATGGATTGGATTAATCTGAAGGCAAAGAATTGAACTTTAGACTAAGGTTCGCATGTAATCTGATGTTATTTATTAGCATTTATTGTGAGAAACCATGGTGGGTGGGTGTGGAGGATTGAATACAATTGAAATGCGACAGGGGGTACCGTAGGTATGAATATATTTGTGGCAAGGAAGGAGTATATTCTGTGTCTGTGTACAGTATTGCAGTCTTAGTGGCAATGAATTTTGTTTGTTTTGTGTGCAAGTTTGAATATTGTGGAAAAACCTCACAATGGACCCTTCCAAGCACCTTCAAACTTCAAATTCTTCCTTATCTCCAAATTTGGCCTATAGCTCAACCATAGTGACTGGTTTGCTTCTGTGGACGATCCCATATTCTTGATTTGTTTAAATTTGATGATTTGGGATAAGAAAACCAGTTTTAAGGTGACTAGAGCTTGTGATCTGCCAGTTAAAATAGGCAAAGCAGAGAGACCTATCCTAATCTGACTTCCTCCCCTCTTTACTAAATAGGCTGGGGGGGCACACAATCTTGGGAGTACACAAAAGCATGTTTGCGTGGCGGATCTACTTCTGAAACTCTTGAAACTCCTTTCCAGACTGTGTGACGGACTCTACAAATACCTCTTGGTTTTAGAGCATGAATTCTTTGTGTAGTTCATGGACCATTGACAGTCCAAGGAGATAGAGCCCCCCCCCATTCCCAATGTTCACAGGCAAAAGTCCACTCTCTGCCTTAATTCTTGCCTTCTTACATATGCTGGATTGTTGGGTCAGTGGTTGAAAATTGGATTATTGAAGTGAAGTGGATGCTAATATTCAGAAAATAGATGGTAACAAACATGTCTCAAGTGTAGCTGTTAACTTCAGTCCACATTTGCTGTGCTAATAGCAATTTAGCATATACAACTCCAACATAAAAGTGCTAATAAAATGATAAATATCTAAATAGATTTAAATATCCATTTACCTCTAGACTGTTGGTACTCAGAGATACCTATTAAAGAACTTTCTTGACCAGAAAGTTTATTCTAGGAGTTGTTAATAGAATACATACACTGAAGTGAAAAATTGAATAAGTGTTTAATTATGGATTTGTACAAAATTTAATTTTAAAAAGCTTTTAAAACAGCTGTTTGAAACTAAATTTTAAATGAGAAAATTCAGATGATAAACTTTATTATTATTTGTTTGCCAGTATGAATGGCTGTGCTCTTAAAAGATGACAACATAAAAGAATGGGGTGGTCCATAGTCTCCCCATTTTCCAAAAGTTTGTTCAGTGGTCCAAGAGAATACTGGTTTAGGGCATTGAATTTAGAGAAAAAGAATATGAAAGCAGGATATTGCTATCTTTCCTGAGTTTTGTGACTGAATGTGAAGGAATGCATAATATTTACTGCACCTTAACTTTTGATAGGGCATCGGGTAGATGGATTCTGAGCTACCACTGTCTGTTTGCTGGTTCCTACAAGCTGTAAGTACATACTGTACTTTAATTACCAGTTTGTAGAAATGCACCCCTGGGGTTCTCTTTCTCCTGAACCCTCTCCTGTTACTTTTAATGTTCATAGTTCAATTCAGTCATCTTTGTAAATCTGTGGACAATGTGTATTGTGAATTAATGCAGTTGAAATTTTAAAAGTGTGAATTTGTCCACGCTAGGTGAGGAAAGATTTCTTTCCAAGTGTTTGTGGAGATGGTGTAATACTGAGAAAGGTGAGAAGAGAAATGGAAAAAAAATATCTGAGTGGCATAAAGAGATTGTGAAGGCTATTAGCATGCACCTTGCTTGATTTCACATTATTTAGCTATCTAGCTGTATGAATAAAACTAATTTAGTGGAAAGTATTGTTGGAGTGGATAGGAAAATGTGGCATTTTTCTAATGGTTCATTCAGACATGCAAAATTTTCCCTTGCTGATGGAACCATTAAGCAATGGAGCTGTTTATCTGAATAGTTCTTTGAGGTCTCATTGTAAAGTATTGAAGGCAACACCCCCGCCCCCCCATCTCCATTGTGATAATGCACATCTGCTAGCGCACATGCACAGCATTTAAATTGGGTAGAAACCTGTTGCAGTAGGAACTGCTAGCATGTGAGGGATTTGCAATTATGCTGCTGTAATAATGGTGCACATATGATAATTGTGGGCCTGGTATAAATGTGAATGCACAATGTGCTGCACAAGAAGGTTCTTCCCACTTTGTATAGTTAAATGAAACCCCCGGTGTGTATACCGAGGAAGCCATGGTATTGGAGAGCTTATAATTGGGACTCTACATGTGCATATCTGTAGTACTGAGAAGGAAACAGCTGCTCGTGTGTGCAGTCTTTGCTCCTTTGGCATGACAGGTGCCATTGCTGGGTCTAGCTTTTCTGAGTTGTTGCAGGTATGTACATGCGCAATGCAGCATTGGCTTTCCTTCTTTAGTGCTGCAGGTGTTGCTTCATGCCGAGTCTGGTGGATGCTGGTGAGTAAGCTGGAAACTGGTGCTGAGTGAAGCAGTGGCTGTTCCTTTGGAGAAATGGGGCTCCCTAGAGTAAGTTTTATGGGACTGTCATGATGCATTAAGAACCTTTTGGTGCACGAAGCTCTTTAGAAGAGCCCCAGATTGGTGGGATGAGCCCAACGGACCTTGTAACGTGGTCACATGACACTGCCCTGGTCACATGACAATGAGCTGGGGTAAGGCTGTATATACCATGCAGCCTTGAGCGCTATGCTGTGTTTTTTATTTTTCTGTATTTTTTTTTCTCTTTTTCACTTGCAATGCACATTGAAGCTGGATCTTAATCTCTGTCTCCCTTGCAGGCTGAATGATCTGCTTGTGCCTGGCCCTGCCTGATCCCAGGCAATTCCCCAGTGATCATGTGGTGGCCGCTCCTTCCCGTCACCATCATAGCTGGTGTCCTGCTCTCCTGGCCACCCCCTGTTTGGGGCA